>NC_142439.1:62975000-62977500 GCF_059453495.1 Arachis ipaensis | reverse complement strand
TTTTAAAGTTCTGCTGACCCTCGTTCTTTAAATGACGCTATCCCAAGGAGGACACCTAAAGGCGAGCCGTAATGGCCTCATCTTTGGCAAGCTCCTCCGGTTTTTTTCCAGATTTTTTTTTCCGTTTTTTTTTTTTTTTTTTTTTTATTTTTTTTTTAATTTCTGCTGACCCTCGTTCTTTAAATGACGCTATCCCGAGGAGGACACCTAAAGGCGAGCCGTAATGGCCTCATCTTTGGCAAGCTCCTCCGGTTTTTTTCCAGATTTTTTTTCCTTTTTTTTTTTTTTTTTTTTTTTTTTTTTTAACTTCTGCTGACCCTCGTTCTTTAAATGACGCTATCCCGAGGAGGACACCTAAAGGCGAGCCGTAATGGCCTCATCTTTGGCAAGCTCTTCCGGTTTTTTTCACAGTTTTTTTCCAGATTTTTTTTCCTTTTTTTTTTTATTTTTTTTTTTTAAAGTTCTGCTGACCCTCGTTCTTTAAATGACGCTATCCCGAGGAGGACACTTAAAGGCGAGCCGTAATGGCCTCATCTTTGGCAAGCTCCTCCGATTTTTTTCCAGATTTTTTTTCCGTTTATTTTATTTTATTTTTTTTAAGTTCTGCTGACCCTCGTTCTTTAAACGACGCTATCCCGAGGAGGACACCTAAAGGCGAGCCGTAATGGCCTCATCTTTGGCAAGCTCCTCCGGTTTTTTTCCAGATTTTTTTTTTTTTTTAAGTTCTGCTGACCCTCGTTCTTTAAATGACGCTATCCCGAGGAGGACACCTAAAGGCGAGCCGTAATGGCCTCATCTTTGGCAAGCTCCTCCGGTTTTTTTCCAAATTTTTTTTCCGTTTTTTTTTTTTTTTTTTTTAAGTTCTGCTGACCCTCGTTCTGTAAATGACGCTATCCCGAGGAGGACACCTAAAGGCGAGCCGTAATGGCCTCATCTTTGGCAAGCTCCTCCGGTTTTTTTCCAGATTTTTTTTTTTTAAGTTCTGCTGACCGTCGTTCTTTAAATGACCCTATCCCGAGGAGGACACCTAAAGGCGAGCCGTAATGGCCTCATCTTTGGCAAGCTCTTCCGGTTTTTTTCACAGTTTTTTTCCAGATTTTTTTTCCTTTTTTTTTTTTTTTTTTTTTTTAAAGTTCTGCTGACCCTCGTTCTTTAAATGACGCTATCCCGAGGAGGACACTTAAAGGCGAGCCGTAATGGCCTCATCTTTGGCAAGCTCCTCCGATTTTTTTCCAGATTTTTTTTACGTTTATTTTATTTTTTTTTTTAAGTTCTGCTGACCCTCGTTCTTTAAATGACGCTATCCCGAGGAGGACACCTAAAGGCGAGCCGTAATGGCCTCATCTTTGGCAAGCTCGTCCGGTTTTTTTCACAGGTTTTTTTTCCGTTTTTTTTTTTTTTTTTTTTTTTTTTTTTTTTTTTTAAGTTCTGCTGACCCTCGTTCTTTAAATGACGCTATGCCGAGGAGGACACCTAAAGGCGAGCCGTAATGGCCTCATCTTTGGCAAGCTCCTCCGGTTTTTTTCCAGATTTTTTTTTTTTTTTTTTTAAGTTCTGCTGACCGTCGTTCTTTAAATGACCCTATCCCGAGGAGGACAGCTAAAGGCAAGCCGTAATGGCCTCATCTTTGGCATGCTCCTCCGGTTTTTTTCACAGTTTTTTTCCAGATTTTTTTTCCGTTTTTTTTTTTTTTTTTTTTTTTTTTTTTATAATGTTCTGCTGACCCTCGTTCTTTAAATGACGCTATCCCGAGGAGGACACCTAAAGGCGAGCCGTAATGGCCTCATCTTTGGCAAGCTCCTCCAGTTTTTTTCCAGATTTTTTTTCCTTTTTTTTTTTTTTTTTTTTTTTTTTTTTTTTTTAAGTTCTGCTGACCCTCGTTCTTTAAATGACGCTATCCCGAAGAGGACACCTAAAGGCGAGCCGTAATGGCCTCATCTTTGGCAAGCTCTTCCGGTTTTTTTCACAGTTTTTTTCCAGATTTTTTTTCCGTTTTTTTTTTTTTTTTTTTTTTTAAAGTTCTGCTGACCCTCGTTCTTTAAATGACGCTATCCCGAGGAGGACACTTAAAGGCGAGCCGTAATGGCCTCATCTTTGGCAAGCTCCTCCGATTTTTTTCCAGATTTTTTTTCCGTTTATTTTATTTTTTTTTTTTTTAAGTTCTGCTGACCCTCGTTCTTTAAATGACGCTATCCCGAGGAGGACACCTAAAGGCGAGCCGTAATGGCCTCATCTTTGGCAAGCTCCTCCGGTTTTTTTCCAGAATTTTTTTTCCGTTTTTTTTTTTTTTTTTTTTTTTTTTTTTTTTTTTTTAAGTTCTGCTGACCCTCGTTCTTTAAATGACGCTATGCCGAGGAGGACACCTAAAGGCGAGCCGTAATGGCCTCATCTTTGGCAAGCTCCTCCGGTTTTTTTCCATATTTTTTTTTTTTTTAAGTTCTGCTGACCGTCGTTCTTTAAATGACCCTATCCCGAGGAGGACACCTAAAGGCAAGCCGTA
>NC_142439.1:62960000-62970000 GCF_059453495.1 Arachis ipaensis | reverse complement strand
TAACGTTGGAGCTAACGTTGGCTACTTCCAAAGAGTGATTCATATGCCCAACGTTAGCCTCCAAGTTAGGGGGCTAACGTTGGGGCTAACTTCATGCAACCCGGTTCAATTTTCACTTATTCCATTGTCCTCTCTTCACTCCTAGCCATTCCTCTTTGCTTCAACCTTTCTCCAAGCCTTCTTCACCTATCATTGATCAACCAAACTAATCAAAGTTTTGCTCAAAATCATGAGGTATTCAATCTTCCACAATATGCAACAAATATAGTTCAAAACCTCATGAAATGGCATGAATTCACATATGGTTGGTTCAATCAAGGGAAACATGAAAATCTACTCAATTAGCTTGCTTGTAGCTTAAGAAAGTGCATAATTCTAATGAAAACAAAAGAAAAAGACTAGCTAAAATGGGCTAGGATGACTTGTCATCACAACACCAAACTTAAAGCTTGCTTGTCCCCAAGCAAGAAATGAATTTATTAAGAAGAAAGAATGAAATGGAAGAGGAAGTTCATGCTAGCAAAGTGTTATTGATAGTTCATGGGGTTTTATGTGGATATGCAAATGCTCACTTCTTATTGACTCCTAGGCCTAGAAAGTTTCCTTCAAGTTTCAAGTGACATACTGCTATGACCTCTCATTATTCCTTTATCCTTGGCTATTACTTTATTCAAAAGCTTTATTTGAGTGTCATGTGTAGCAAGTTCATTTTCTTTTTATACTTGACACATTATTCACCATAGACACTTGGCTCACATTCCTTCTTAAAACATTGATGCCCAGCACCTCTTTGGGCTACTAAATGCTTTGTAGTTAGGTTGCTCTTGATAGTGGATTTTCAGCTGATGATCCCGGGTTAGTTAACCCAAGTCACCAAGTGTTGAGGCACTCCTAAGAGCTTACTAATCCAAGCAGATCCTAGTACAAAAACATCACAGGCATATATTTCAGAGTTCAAGCTATTGGTGTCCAGCTTTATTTCTTTTTGTTTTTCTTTTGTTTTGCCACCTTTTAGCTTTCTTTGTTCTTTCTTTCTTTTTTTTGTTTTTCTTTCTAACCAAGGAATTCTATTCAATTGAGATTCATAGACAATAGGCCACTCTCTACTTAGAAGGAGATATCTTAGCTCTTTATTCACTAAAGTGAGTTATAATGCAATCACACACACCACCACTTACTTTTATTCCACTTCTAACTAACAGAGACCATTTCACTTCACATTCAAACTGTTCTTTTATTAAATTTAAAGATGCAGGGGACAACACATACTTCTTGTTAAGTGAAAATGAACACACAAGCCAACACATAAAAAACCAGCCTACAAAAACATAATTGATGCATACTACACTAACAGTTTCTGTTAAAATGGGCATATTCATACTTCCAAATTTGAGCAATTCAATACTGATGGAGTTAAATGACAATACAACCTCTTGGTGGCTCCTTCTTCTTTCATCTCAGCTAATGGTGAGTAGTCCTCCCATAAGAGTGATTGATTTTCTGCAGTGTTAATGGAAGTTGCTTGTTTCTCAAGCCCTTATGTGATTTGTTAGTGTGCAAGACTTTCTTGTAGGCGTTTGAACTTACTTTGGTGTGTGAACACCAAACTCAGTCTCTTGCCATGTTTCTTATCCATAACCATATGTGAAAGCTTAAATCTTCGCTAAAGGTAATAAAATTGAAAACTAGAAACAGACAATGCTTAAATGATTTGTCAGATTGCTTGGAGCTGGTAGCTCTTTATATAGAAAGTGAGAATGTGCTTTTAAGTAAGATTTTGGTGGAACACCAAACTTAGAATCCTTCATTCTCCCTTAATATGTTTTGGTGTGAAACACCAAACTTAGCTCCTTGCAATACATACTACTCATTTAACCTTTTTATTGAACTAACTATGAAAGAAAAGTACCTCCGGTTGGGTTGCCTCCCAACAAGCGCTCTTTTATTGTCACTAGCTTGACATCTTTCAATTCTTTTTAAGAGGGCTGTAGGTGTTGAACCTCTTTTTCCTTAACCCATTGTCCTCCTAAGTACAACTTTGCTCTGTGCCCATTCACAGTGAATTGATTCTTTGTTGCCTCATCTAGCAGTTCAATATTCCCATAGGGAAAAATCTTTGTCACCAAGTATGGGCCAGTCCACTTAGACTTCAGTTTGCCAGGGAAGATTTTAAGCCTTGAATTATACAGGAGTACTTGTTGTCCAGGCTTGAATTCCTTCTTTGTGATCTTCTTGTCATGCCACTTCTTAGCTTTCTCCTTGTATATCTTCGCATTTTCATAAGCTTCCAGTCTGAATTCATCCAGTTCATTTAGTTGTAACAACCTTTTTTCTCCTGCAGCTTGGGGGTCAAGGTTGAGGAGTTTAGTGGCCCAAAAAGCTCTATGTTCAAGCTCTACAGGGAGGTGGCAGGATTTGCCATACAATAGCTGAAAGGGTGACTTGCCAATAGGAGTTTTAAAAGCTGTCCTATATGCCCACAGTGCATCCTCTAGCTTTCTAGCCCAATCCTTTCTTGTGATTCCCACTGTTTTCTCTAGGATCTTCTTTAATTCTCTATTTGCAAGTTCAGCTTGGCCGTTAGTCTGAGGGTGGTAGGGTGTGGCTACTTTGTGAATTACTCCATATTTGTGAAGGAGTTTCTCCATTTGTTTGTTGCAAAAGTGACTACCACCATCACTAATAAGACTTTTGGGCACTCCAAACCTAGTGAAGATGTGCTTTTTGAGGAATTGGAGGACGATCTGTGCATCACAGGTGGTTGTGGCTATAGCTTCTACCCATTTTGAGACATATTCCACTGCTACCAGGATGTATCTAAAAGAATAGGAAGGAGGAAAAGGCCCCATGAAATCAATTCCCCACAGATCGAACAATTCTAATTCCAAGATAAAATTTTGAGGCATCTCATTCCTTCTTGTTAATCCTCCTGCTTTCTGGCATTCATTACATTGGTGTACATATCTTCTGGCATCCTTGAAAATAGTTGGCCAATAGAAGCCACTCTGTAGTATTTTTGCGGCTGTTTTTTCTGGGCCAAAGTGTCCACCATAAGCTGAACCATGACAATGCCACAAGATGTCCCTCACTTCACTTTCAGGAATACACCTCCTGATCACTCCATCAGAGCATCTCTTGAATAAGAAGGGTTCATCCCATAAAAATTTCCTTGCTTCTTTAATCAACTTCTTCACTTGTTGCTTAGAGAATTCTTGCGGTATCTTCCTTCCCACTTTGTAATTTGCTATGTCAGCAAACCAAGGTGCTTGATGGATCTGCAGAAGGTGCTCATCTGGGAAGCTTTCATTTATTGGCTGGGATGCTTTTTGATTTGTTTCATGTGGTAGTCTTGACAGATGATCAGCGACCTGGTTTTCAGTGCCCTTCCTATCTCTTATTTCAATGTCAAATTCTTGTAGAAGCAGTATCCACCTGATGAGTCTTGGTTTAGCATCCTGTTTTGACATCAAATACTTAAGTGCAGCATGATCAGTATAAACTACAACCTTCGATCCTATCAGATATGATCTAAACTTATCAAATGCATAGACTACAGCTAGCAACTCTTTTTCTGTTGTAGTGTAATTTCTTTGGGCCTCATTCAACACTTTACTTGCGTAATATATGACATGATGCAAATTCCCCTTCTTTTGCCCAAGTACAGCACCAATTGCAATGTCACTTGCATCACACATGAGTTCAAAAGGTAATCCCCAATCTGGGGGTGTGATTATTGGTGCTGTTGTGAGTTTATTTTTTAAAGTTTCAAATGCATGCTGACAGTTTTCATCAAAAACAAAAGGGTTATCAAGCATTAACAGATTACTTAAAGGTTTGGCTATTTTTGAAAAGTCCTTGATAAACCTTCTGTAAAATCCGGCATGCCCCAAGAAACTTCTAACAGATTTCACATTAATTGGTGGAGGGAGTTTTTCTATAATCTCAACTTTTGCCTTATCAACCTCTATCCCTTTTCTTGAGACTTTATGGCCAAGAACAATTCCTTCGGGTACCATAAAATGGCATTTCTCCCAGTTTAAAACCAAATTAGTTTCTTGGCACCGTTTCAAGACAAGAGTTAAATGGTTTAGGCAAGCATTGAAATTATCACCAAAAACAGAGAAGTCATCCATGAAGACTTCTAAAAATTTTTCGACCATATCAGAAAAAATGGAGAGCATACACCTTTGAAATGTGGCAGGGGCGTTGCAGAGCCCAAAAGGCATCCGCCTATACGCAAAAACTCCAAATGGACATGTGAAGGCAGTTTTCTCTTGGTCCTTGGGGTCTACCACGATTTGATTATACCCAGAATATCCGTCCAAGAAACAGTAATAGGCATGGCCGGCTAACCTTTCCAGCATCTGATCAATGAATGGGAGAGGGAAATGATCCTTCCTGGTGGCATCATTCAATCTTCTATAGTCTATGCACATTCTCCACCCAGTCACTGTTCTAGTAGGGATCAACTCATTCTTCTCATTAGTGATGACTGTCATTCCTCCCTTCTTTGGTACAACTTGAACTGGGCTTACCCATGGGCTGTCAGATATTGGGAATATTATCCCTGCATTCCACAACTTCATTACTTCCTTCTGGACAACTTCCTTCATTGTAGGATTTAGCCTTCTTTGTGGTTGAACCACTGGTTTGGAATTATCTTCCAAGAGGATCTTATGCATACATACTGCAGGGCTGATTCCCTTCAGATCATCAATGGTCCATCCTAAAGCATCTTTGTGAGCTTTGAGTACATCAAGAAGTTCTCCTTCTTCCTTCTTTGACAGGGATGAATTAATGATTACTGGGAGGCTCTCCGATGTGCCAAGGAATGCATATTTGAGATGGGTGGGTAAAGGTTTCAATTCTTGTCTTCGTACATCTTCTTTCTTATCTTGCCTTTCATATTGCTCAGTAAAGGTCTCAGCCACTTGTTCCTCTGTTGTTTCTTGATTTCCTTCTTGCTCTTGAAACTTTTCTTCCAAAGTTTCTTCCACCAAACTATCTATCATATCCACTCTCACATAATCTTCTTGCTCAGGAGCGTTTTGCATTGATTTGAACACATTTATAATCATTTGTTCATTATGGACCCTGAAGGTCATTTCTCCTTTTTCAACATCAATGATGGCCCTTGCTGTGTGTAGAAATGGCCTTCCCAGAATGATTGAGTCGTTTCCTTCTTCTTCGGTATCCAAAATTACAAAATCTGCTGGGAAGATAAACTCCCCAATCTTTACTAACAGATTCTCCACAATTCCATTAGGTGTCTTGATTGATCTGTCAGCCATGACTAGCGACATCCTGGTGGGTTTAAGTTCTTCTATGGCAAGTTTTCTCATCATTGAGAGAGGCATTAAGTTGATGCTGGCACCCAGGTCACAGAGGGCCTTGTTGAGAATTATCTTGCCAATAGTGCATGAGACTACAAAGCTTCCCGGATCCTTAAGTTTTGGTGGAATACCCCGTTGGATTACAGCACTGCATTCCTCTGTGAGTAATATGGTTTCCCTTTCAAGCCAACTTCTTTTCTTGTTGATAAGATCCTTCAGAAACTTGGAATATAGAGGCATTTGCTCAAGTGCTTCGGCCAAGGGAATGTTGATTTCCAGCTTCTTAAAAATCTCAAGGAATTTGTGAAAATGCTTGTCATTAATCTCTTTGTTGAACCTCTGAGGGTATGGCAAGGGAGGAGTGAAGTTATTTCCCTGCCTTTGGTCCTTAGTTGGTCCTTCAATTACTTCCTTTCCCTTTCTTGATTTTTGTGGCTGATCTTCTTTTTCTTGAACTTGATTCTGAGTTGGCTTGCTTGCTGCCTCCTTCTTGTCATTGACTTTCTCTTCTTCAGCTTGTTTCTTGTCACTTTCCTTTGGCTTCTTGGTTGCTTCTTCATTTTTCACCAAGACTTTTCCACTCCTCAATTGTATTGCCTTGCATTCTTCCTTAGGATTTGGGATTGTGTCACTTGGCAGTGAGCTTGAAGATTTCTCAACAGAAATCTGTTTGGAGATTTGCCCAATTTGCCTCTCTAGGCTCTTCATGGAGGCTTCATGGTTCTTGGTTGTCATTTCTTGGTGTTTCCACATTTTGTCTATCAAGGTTTCCAAGTTGGTGAGTCTTTGAGATTCAGGTGATGCTTGTGGTGGGTTGTGAAATGTGGATGGTGGATGGTAGGCATTTTGGTTGGTGGGTTGGTTATTAGATTGGTAATGGTTGGGGTTGGAGTAGTTGTTTTGAGGTTTTCTGTAGGGGTTTTGGTTGGTTTGCTGCTGGTTGTGGTTTTGGTTGTTTCTTAAAGTGTTTTGGTTTGAGTTTCTCTGCCATGGTTGTTGATTTTGGTTGTGATTGTCTCCCCACCTAAGGTTTGGGTGGTTCTTCCAAGAAGGGTTGTAAGTGTCACCATATACTTCATTTGGCCCAGAATTTTGGTTGTGCATGTACTGGACTTGTTCTTGTTGTTGCTCCTCTTGAGTCTCTTCACTCTGACCCCATGTGGTTGATGGCTGGCTAGTGTTGACTGCTGCAACTTGGAGACTGTCAATCCTCTTAGCCATTTGCTCAAATTGTTGTTGAAATTGCTGCTGCATCATCTTGTTTTGAGCTAGGATTGAATCCACTCCGTCTAGTTCCATTACTCCTCTTCTTTGTGATGGTTGGCGGCTTCTTTGATGAGCAAAGAAATATTGATTGTTGGCCACCATGTCCACAAGATTCTGAGCTTCCTCAGCAGTTTTCATTAGTTGTAGTGAACCTCCAGCAGAATGATCTAATGCCTCCTGAGATTTCAATGTCAGGCCTTCATAGAAATTTTGCAGCACATCCCATTCATTGAACATCTCTGGAGGGCACTTTCTGATTAAGGCTTTGTACCTCTCCCATGCTTCATACAAGGATTCAGCATCTAATTGTGTGAATGTCTGCACTTCAGTTTTCAGCCTGATGACTCTCTGGGGTGGATAGAATTTGGCTAGAAATTTAGCCACCAAGTCATCCCAACTAGTGATACTTGCTTGGGGAAAAGTTTCAAGCCATTGTGCAGCCTTATCCCTTAATGAGAACGGGAACAGCAGAAGCTTGTAAGTCTCAGGATTCACACCATTGGATTTGACAGTGTCACAGATCCTCAAGAAGGTAGATAGATGTTGATTTGGATCCTCCAATGGTCCTCCTCCAAATGAGCAGTTATTCTGGACCAATGTGATGAGTTGTGGCTTCAGTTCAAAGTTATTTGCATTGACATTAGGGGTGAGAATGCTGCTTCCACAATGTCTAGCATTTGCAAAAGTATAGGAAGCCAATACTCTCCTCTGTTGTGGTGGATTATTAACTCCTTCTCCTGGATTAGATGTATCTCCTTCCATCTCGTGGTATTCTTCCTCAGATTCTTCTTCTCCAACAATACTTTTCCCTCTTTCGGCTCTTCTTAACCTCCTGAGAGTTCTTTCGTCTTGTTCATGAAAATTGGGTATGGCTCTTTGTGTACCTGACATACAAGCAGAACATAAGAGCACACAAACCAGTGATACTTCAATCTACTGCTAGAATGAAGTTTTAGTTAGCTTAAGCAAAAATTCAAACAGTTAGTGGGTTAATCAAAAGTTAAAGAAAAATAAAGAAAAAGTGCTTGATCTAGATTACCACCTCACTTAATCATTGTCAATCTAATCAATCCCCGGCAACGGCGCCAAAAACTTGATGAGATATTTTGATGAGAAACGAATTTCTACCAAAACACCCAAAACTAACCGGCAAGTGTACCGGGTCGTATCAAGTAATAAAAACTCACGGAAGTGAGGTCGATCCCACAGGGATTGAAGGATTGAGCAATTTTAGTTTAGTGGTTGATTTAGTCAAGCGAATCAAGTGTTGGTTGGGTGATTTGTGATTTGCAGAATGTAAATTGCATGAAATTAAAGAGAGCGGGAAAGTAAATTGCTGAAACTTAAAGGACAAGAAATTAAATGACAGAAACTTAAAGTGCAAGAAATGTAAATTGCAGAATCTTAAAGTGCAAGAAATGTAAATTGCTTGTAATGTAAAGGGGATTGGGATGAGGATTTGCAGAATTTAAACAAGGGAAAACTAAATTGCATCAAACAGAAGAGGAAAAGGGAGTTGGGATTGAACCGGATCTTATAACAGCAAAGTAAATGAACAATGAAAGCATTAAACAGAGAATTGAAATGAGAATTTAGATCTCAGGACCCAGAGACTAGAAAACCAAGTCTAGATCTCAATGCCTTCCTAGATCCCACAAGAACAATAGCAAGGAAATTGTAAATTGCAAAGAAAAGAGATGAAGATCAAGTAACAGAAACAGAAATGCTAATTCAATTAACAGTAAAGGAAACAGAGAGATCCAAGATTGAGATTGAAACAGAATTTCTTCAATTCTCCAATCCAAGATCCAAGACAAAAGTCAAATGAAATTGAAAGCAATGAAAGCAAGAAATTAAAGTTCACTCCAGTTCAAAAGCTCTTCGAAAACTATTATGAAAATTCTAAAAGGAAAGCTCTAAAAGAAAACTCTCCCGAAAAAGCCCTCTAAACAAATTGAATTCTATCCTATTTATACACTTTCCAAAATGATCTTCAAGCCTTGAGTTGGGCCTTTGTTCTTGGTGGAATTGGGTTGAAAGAGGCCTTGGTTGATTGCTCTTGAAGATTGAAGAAGAACCGAAGTGAACCAATTGAACCGGAAATGGAGTTAGCCAACGTTGGTCTTCAACGTTAGGGTCAAAGTTAGGGGTCTAACTTTGACCCTAACTTTTCATATCAGCAAACCACATTCTTCTGGTTTAGACGTTGGCGCCAACGTTAGGGGTCTAACTTTGACCCTAACGTTGGCCTTGCTTGGTGTGATTGGTGCCAACGTTAGCCTCCACGTTAGGGGGCTAACGTTGGCGCAAACGTTGCCTACTCCCCCATTGTGATTTAAGTGCCAACGTTAGCCTCCAAGTTAGGGGGCTAACGTTGGCGCAAACGTTGGTAGCCCAGGGAGAAACTCTCAAGTTCCAACGTTAGCCTCCAAGTTAGGGGGCTAACGTTGGAGCTAACGTTGGCTACTTCCAAAGAGTGATTCATATGCCCAACGTTAGCCTCCAAGTTAGGGGGCTAACGTTGGGGCTAACTTCATGCAACCCGGTTCAATTTTCACTTATTCCATTGTCCTCTCTTCACTCCTAGCCATTCCTCTTTGCTTCAACCTTTCTCCAAGCCTTCTTCACCTATCATTGATCAACCAAACTAATCAAAGTTTTGCTCAAAATCATGAGGTATTCAATCTTCCACAATATGCAACAAATATAGTTCAAAACCTCATGAAATGGCATGAATTCACATATGGTTGGTTCAATCAAGGGAAACATGAAAATCTACTCAATTAGCTTGCTTGTAGCTTAAGAAAGTGCATAATTCTAATGAAAACAAAAGAAAAAGACTAGCTAAAATGGGCTAGGATGACTTGTCATCAACCCTCGTTCTTTAAATGACGCTATCCCAAGGAGGACACCTAAAGGCGAGCCGTAATGGCCTCATCTTTGGCAAGCTCCTCCGGTTTTTTTCCAGATTTTTTTTTTTTTAAGTTCTGCTGACCGTCGTTCTTTAAATGACCCTATCCCGAGGAGGACACCTAAAGGAGAGCCGTAATGGCCTCATCTTTGGCAAGCTCTTCCGGTTTTTTTCACAGTTTTTTTCCAGATTTTTTTTCCGTTTTTTTTTTTTTTTTTTTTTTTTTTTTTTTTTTTTAAAGTTCTGCTGACCCTCGTTCTTTAAATGACGCTATCCCGAGGAGGACACTTAAAGGCGAGCCGTAATGGCCTCATCTTTGGCAAGCTCCTCCGATTTTTTTCCAGATTTTTTTTTTCGTTTATTTTATTTTATTTTTTTTTAAGTTCTGCTGACCCTCGTTCTTTAAATGACGCTATCCCGAGGAGGACACCTAAAGGCGAGCCGTAATGGCCTCATCTTTGGCAAGCTCCTCCGGTTTTTTTCCAGATTT
>NC_142439.1:62935000-62957500 GCF_059453495.1 Arachis ipaensis | reverse complement strand
AGGACACCTAAAGGCGAGCCGTAATGGCCTCATCTTTGGCAAGCTCCTCCGGTTTTTTTCCAGATTTTTTTTCCTTTTTTTTTTTTTTTTTTTTTTTTTTTTTTTAAGTTCTGCTGACCCTCGTTCTTTAAATGACGCTATCCCGAGGAGGACACCTAAAGGCGAGCCGTAATGCCCTCATCTTTGGCAAGCTCCTCCGGTTTTTTTCCAAATTTTTTTTCCGTTTTTTTTTTTTTTTTTAAGTTCTGCTGACCCTCGTTCTGTAAATGACGATATCCCGAGGAGGACACCTAAAGGCGAGCCGTAATGGCCTCATCTTTGGCAAGCTCCTCCGGTTTTTTTCCAGATTTTTTTTTTTTAAGTTCTGCTGACCGTCGTTCTTTAAATGACCCTATCCCGAGGAGGACACCTAAAGGCGAGCCGTAATGGCCTCATCTTTGGCAAGCTCTTCCGGTTTTTTTCACAGTTTTTTTCCAGATTTTTTTTCCGTTTTTTTTTTTTTTTTTTTTTTTTTTTTTTTTTTTTTAAGTTCTGCTGACCCTCGTTCTTTAAATGACGCTATCCCGAGGAGGACACTTAAAGGCGAGCCGTAATGGCCTCATCTTTGGCAAGCTCCTCCGATTTTTTTCCAGATTTTTTTTTTCGTTTATTTTATTTTATTTTTTTTTAAGTTCTGCTGACCCTCGTTCTTTAAATGACGCTATCCCGAGGAGGACACCTAAAGGCGAGCCGTAATGGCCTCATCTTTGGCAAGCTCCTCCGGTTTTTTTCCAGATTTTTTTTTCCGTTTTTTTTTTTTTTTTTTTTTTTTTTTTTTTTTTTTTTTTTTTTTTTTTTTTTTTTTTTTTTTTAAAGTTCTGCTGACCCTCGTTCTTTAAATGACGCTATCCCGAGAAGGACACCTAAAGGCGAGCCGTAATGGCCTCATCTTTGGCAAGCTCCTCCGGTTTTTTTCCAGATTTTTTTTCCGTTTTTTTTTTTTTTTTTTTTTTTTTTTTTTTAAGTTCTGCTGACCGTCGTTCTTTAAATGACCCTATCCCGAGGAGGACACCTAAAGGCGAGCCGTAATGGCCTCATCTTTGGCAAGCTCTTCCGGTTTTTTTCACAGTTTTTTTCCAGATTTTTTTTCCGTTTTTTTTTTTTTTTTTTTTTTTTTTTTTTTTTTAAGTTCTGCTGACCCTCGTTCTTTAAATGACGCTATCCCGAGGAGGACACTTAAAGGCGAGCCGTAATGGCCTCATCTTTGGCAAGCTCCTCCGATTTTTTTCCAGATTTTTTTTTTCGTTTATTTTATTTTATTTTTTTTTAAGTTCTGCTGACCCTCGTTCTTTAAATGACGCTATCCCGAGGAGGACACCTAAAGGCGAGCCGTAATGGCCTCATCTTTGGCAAGCTCCTCCGGTTTTTTTCCAGATTTTTTTTTCCGTTTTTTTTTTTTTTTTTTTTTTTTTTTTTTTTTTTTTTTTTTAAAGTTCTGCTGACCCTCGTTCTTTAAATGACGCTATCCCGAGGAGGACACCTAAAGGCGAGCCGTAATGGCCTCATCTTTGGCAAGCTCCTCCGGTTTTTTTCCAGATTTTTTTTCCTTTTTTTTTTTTTTTTTTTTTTTTTCTAAGTTCTGCTGACCCTCGTTCTTTAAATGACGCTATCCCGAGGAGGACACCTAAAGGCGAGCCGTAATGGCCTCATCTTTGGCAAGCTCCTCCGGTTTTTTTCCAAATTTTTTTTCCGTTTTTTTTTTTTTTTTTTTAAGTTCTGCTGACCCTCGTTCTGTAAATGACGCTATCCCGAGGAGGACACCTAAAGGCGAGCCGTAATGGCCTCATCTTTGGCAAGCTCCTCCGGTTTTTTTCCAGATTTTTTTTTTTTAAGTTCTGCTGACCGTCGTTCTTTAAATGACCCTATCCCGAGGAGGACACTTAAAGGCGAGCCGTAATGGCCTCATCTTTGGCAAGCTCCTCCGATTTTTTTCACAATTTTTTTTTTCGTTTATTTTATTTTATTTTTTTTTAAGTTCTGCTGACCCTCGTTCTTTAAATGACGCTATCCCGAGGAGGACACCTAAAGGCGAGCCGTAATGGCCTCATCTTTGGCAAGCTCCTCCGGTTTTTTTCCAGATTTTTTTTTCCGTTTTTTTTTTTTTTTTTTTTTTTTTTTTTTTTTTTTTTTTTTTTTTTTTTTTTTTTTTTTTTTTTTTAAAGTTCTGCTGACCCTCGTTCTTTAAATGACGCTATCCCGAGAAGGACACCTAAAGGCGAGCCGTAATGGCCTCATCTTTGGCAAGCTCCTCCGGTTTTTTTCCAGATTTTTTTTCCGTTTTTTTTTTTTTTTTTTTTTTTTTTTTTTTTTTTTAAGTTCTGCTGACCTTCGTTCTTTAAATGACGCTATCCCGAGGAGGACACCTAAAGGCGAGCCGTAATGGCCTCATCTTTGGCAAGCTCCTCCGGTTTTTTTCAGAGTTTTTTTCCAGATTTTTTTTCCGTTTTTTTTTTTTTTTTTTTTTTTTACTTTTCTGCTGACCCTCGTTCTTTAAATGACGCTATCCCGAGGAGGACACCTAAAGGCGAGCCGTAATGGCCTCATCTTTGGCAAGCTCCTCCGGTTTTTTTCCACATTTTTTTTCCGTTTTTTTTTTTTTTTTTTTTTTTTTTTTTTTTTTTTTAAGTTCTGCTGACCTTCGTTCTTTAAATGACGCTATCCCGAGGAGGACACCTAAAGGCGAGCCGTAATGGCCTCATCTTTGGCAAGCTCCTCCGGTTTTTTTCACAGTTTTTTTCCAGATTTTTTTTCCGTTTTTTTTTTTTTTTTTTTTTTTACTTTTCTGCTGACCCTCGTTCTTTAAATGACGCTATCCCGAGGAGGACACCTAAAGGCGAGCCTTAATGGCCTCATCTTTGGCAAGCTCCTCCGGTTTTTTTCACAGTTTTTTTCCAGATTTTTTTTCCGTTTTTTTTTTTTTTTTTTTTTACTTTTCTGCTGACCCTCGTTCTTTAAATGACGCTATCCCGAGGAGGACACCTAAAGGCGAGCCGTAATGGCCTCATCTTTGGCAAGCTCCTCCGGTTTTTTTCCACATTTTTTTTCCGTTTTTTTTTTTTTTTTTTTTTTTTTTTTTTTTTATTAAGTTCTGCTGACCCTCGTTCTTTAAATGACGCTATCCCGAGGAGGACACCTAAAGGCGAGCCGTAATGGCCTCATCTTTGGCAAGCTCCTCCGGTTTTTTTCCAGATTTTTTTTCCTTTTTTTTTTTTTTTTTTTTTTTTTTTAAGTTCTGCTGACCCTCGTTCTTTAAATGACGCTATCCCGAGGAGGACACCTAAAGGCGAGCCGTAATGGCCTCATCTTTGGCAAGCTCCTCCGGTTTTTTTCCAGATTTTTTTTTCCGTTTTTTTTTTTTTTTTTTTTTTTTTTTTTTTAAAGTTCTGCTGACCCTCGTTCTTTAAATGACGCTATCCCGAGGAGGACACCTAAAGGCGAGCCGTAATGGCCTCATCTTTGGCAAGCTCCTCCGGTTTTTTTCCAGATTTTTTTTCCTTTTTTTTTTTTTTTTTTTTTTTTTTTTTTTAAGTTCTGCTGACCCTCGTTCTTTAAATGACGCTATCCCGAGGAGGACACCTAAAGGCGAGCCGTAATGGCCTCATCTTTGGCAAGCTCCTCCGGTTTTTTTCCAAATTTTTTTTCCGTTTTTTTTTTTTTTTAAGTTCTGCTGACCCTCGTTCTGTAAATGACGCTATCCCGAGGAGGACACCTAAAGGCGAGCCGTAATGGCCTCATCTTTGGCAAGCTCCTCCGGTTTTTTTCCAGATTTTTTTTTTTTTAAGTTCTGCTGACCGTCGTTCTTTAAATGACCCTATCCCGAGGAGGACACCTAAAGGCGAGCCGTAATGGCCTCATCTTTGGCAAGCTCTTCCGGTTTTTTTCACAGTTTTTTTCCAGATTATTTTTTCGTTTTTTTTTTTTTTTTTTTTTTTTTTTTTTTTTAAGTTCTGCTGACCCTCGTTCTTTAAATGACGCTATCCCGAGGAGGACACTTAAAGGCGAGCCGTAATGGCCTCATCTTTGGCAAGCTCCTCCGATTTTTTTCCAGATTTTTTTTTTCGTTTATTTTATTTTATTTTTTTTTAAGTTCTGCTGACCCTCGTTCTTTAAATGACGCTATCCCGAGGAGGACACCTAAAGGCGAGCCGTAATGGCCTCATCTTTGGCAAGCTCCTCCGGTTTTTTTCCAGATTTTTTTTTCCGTTTTTTTTTTTTTTTTTTTTTTTTTTTTTTTTTTAAAGTTCTGCTGACCCTCGTTCTTTAAATGACGCTATCCCGAGAAGGACACCTAAAGGCGAGCCGTAATGGCCTCATCTTTGGCAAGCTCCTCCGGTTTTTTTCCAGATTTTTTTTCCGTTTTTTTTTTTTAAAGTTCTGCTGACCTTCGTTCTTTAAATGACGCTATCCCGAGGAGGACACCTAAAGGCGAGCCGTAATGGCCTCATCTTTGGCAAGCTCCTCCGGTTTTTTTCACAGTTTTTTTCCAGATTTTTTTTCCGTTTTTTTTTTTTTTTTTTTTTTTACTTTTCTGCTGACCCTCGTTCTTTAAATGACGCTATCCCGAGGAGGACACCTAAAGGCGAGCCGTAATGGCCTCATCTTTGGCAAGCTCCTCCGGTTTTTTTCCACATTTTTTTTCCGTTTTTTTTTTTTTTTTTTTTTTTTTTTTTTTTAAAGTTCTGCTGACCTTCGTTCTTTAAATGACGCTATCCCGAGGAGGACACCTAAAGGCGGCCGTAATGGCCTCATCTTTGGCAAGCTCCTCCGGTTTTTTTCACAGTTTTTTTCCAGATTTTTTTTCCGTTTTTTTTTTTTTTTTTTTTTTACTTTTCTGCTGACCCTCGTTCTTTAAATGACGCTATCCCGAGGAGGACACCTAAAGGCGAGCCGTAATGGCCTCATCTTTGGCAAGCTCCTCCGGTTTTTTTCCACATTTTTTTTCCGTTTTTTTTTTTTTTTTTTTTTTTTTTTTTTTTTATTAAGTTCTGCTGACCCTCGTTCTTTAAATGACGCTATCCCGAGGAGGACACCTAAAGGCGAGCCGTAATGGCCTCATCTTTGGCAAGCTCCTCCGGTTTTTTTCCAGATTTTTTTTCCTTTTTTTTTTTTTTTTTTTTTTTTTTTAAGTTCTGCTGACCCTCGTTCTTTAAATGACGCTATCCCGAGGAGGACACCTAAAGGCGAGCCGTAATGGCCTCATCTTTGGCAAGCTCCTCCGGTTTTTTTCCAGATTTTTTTTTCCGTTTTTTTTTTTTTTTTTTTTTTTTTTTTTTTTTAAAGTTCTGCTGACCCTCGTTCTTTAAATGACGCTATCCCGAGGAGGACACCTAAAGGCGAGCCGTAATGGCCTCATCTTTGGCAAGCTCCTCCGGTTTTTTTCCAGATTTTTTTTCCTTTTTTTTTTTTTTTTTTTTTTTTTTAAGTTCTGCTGACCCTCGTTCTTTAAATGACGCTATCCCGAGGAGGACACCTAAAGGCGAGCCGTAATGGCCTCATCTTTGGCAAGCTCCTCCGGTTTTTTTCCAAATTTTTTTTCCGTTTTTTTTTTTTTTTTTAAGTTCTGCTGACCCTCGTTCTGTAAATGACGCTATCCCGAGGAGGACACCTAAAGGCGAGCCGTAATGGCCTCATCTTTGGCAAGCTCCTCCGGTTTTTTTCCAGATTTTTTTTCCTTTTTTTTTTTTTTTTTTTTTTTTTTAAGTTCTGCTGACCCTCGTTCTTTAAATGACGCTATCCCGAGGAGGACACCTAAAGGCGAGCCGTAATGGCCTCATCTTTGGCAAGCTCCTCCGGTTTTTTTCCAGATTTTTTTTTCCGTTTTTTTTTTTTTTTTTTTTTTTTTTTTTTTTTTTTAAAGTTCTGCTGACCCTCGTTCTTTAAATGACGCTATCCCGAGGAGGACACCTAAAGGCGAGCCGTAATGGCCTCATCTTTGGCAAGCTCCTCCGGTTTTTTTCCACATTTTTTTTCCGTTTTTTTTTTTTTTTTTTTTTTTTTTTTTTTAAAGTTCTGCTGACCTTCGTTCTTTAAATGACGCTATCCCGAGGAGGACACCTAAAGGCGGCCGTAATGGCCTCATCTTTGGCAAGCTCCTCCGGTTTTTTTCACAGTTTTTTTCCAGATTTTTTTTCCGTTTTTTTTTTTTTTTTTTTTTTACTTTTCTGCTGACCCTCGTTCTTTAAATGACGCTATCCCGAGGAGGACACCTAAAGGCGAGCCGTAATGGCCTCATCTTTGGCAACCTCCTCCGGTTTTTTTCCAGATTTTTTTTCCTTTTTTTTTTTTTTTTTTTTTTTTTTTTTTTAAGTTCTGCTGACCCTCGTTCTTTAAATGACGCTATCCCGAGGAGGACACCTAAAGGCGAGCCGTAATGGCCTCATCTTTGGCAAGCTCCTCCGGTTTTTTTCCAAATTTTTTTTCCGTTTTTTTTTTTTTTTTTAAGTTCTGCTGACCCTCGTTCTGTAAATGACGCTATCCCGAGGAGGACACCTAAAGGCGAGCCGTAATGGCCTCATCTTTGGCAAGCTCCTCCGGTTTTTTTCCAGATTTTTTTTTTTTTAAGTTCTGCTGACCGTCGTTCTTTAAATGACCCTATCCCGAGGAGGACACCTAAAGGCGAGCCGTAATGGCCTCATCTTTGGCAAGCTCTTCCGGTTTTTTTCACAGTTTTTTTCCAGATTTTTTTTCCGTTTTTTTTTTTTTTTTTTTAAGTTCTGCTGACCCTCGTTCTTTAAATGACGCTATCCCGAGGAGGACACTTAAAGGCGAGCCGTAATGGCCTCATCTTTGGCAAGCTCCTCCGATTTTTTTCCAGATTTTTTTTTTCGTTTATTTTATTTTATTTTTTTTTAAGTTCTGCTGACCCTCGTTATTTAAATGACGCTATCCCGAGGAGGACACCTAAAGGCGAGCCGTAATGGCCTCATCTTTGGCAAGCTCCTCCGGTTTTTTTCCAGATTTTTTTTTCCGTTTTTTTTTTTTTTTTTTTTTTTTTTTTTTTTTTTTTTTTTTTTTTTTTTTTTTTTAAAGTTCTGCTGACCCTCGTTCTTTAAATGACGCTATCCCGAGAAGGACACCTAAAGGCGAGCCGTAATGGCCTCATCTTTGGCAAGCTCCTCCGGTTTTTTTCCAGATTTTTTTTCCGTTTTTTTTTTTTTTTTTTTTTTTTTTTAAGTTCTGCTGACCTTCGTTCTTTAAATGACGCTATCCCGAGGAGGACACCTAAAGGCGAGCCGTAATGGCCTCATCTTTGGCAAGCTCCTCCGGTTTTTTTCACAGTTTTTTTCCAGATTTTTTTTCCGTTTTTTTTTTTTTTTTTTTTTTACTTTTCTGCTGACCCTCGTTCTTTAAATGACGCTATCCCGAGGAGGACACCTAAAGGCGAGCCGTAATGGCCTCATCTTTGGCAAGCTCCTCCGGTTTTTTTCCACATTTTTTTTCCGTTTTTTTTTTTTTTTTTTTTTTTTTTTTTTTTTTTTTAAGTTCTGCTGACCTTCGTTCTTTAAATGACGCTATCCCGAGGAGGACACCTAAAGGCGAGCCGTAATGGCCTCATCTTTGGCAAGCTCCTCCGGTTTTTTTCACAGTTTTTTTCCAGATTTTTTTTCCGTTTTTTTTTTTTTTTTTTTTTTTACTTTTCTGCTGACCCTCGTTCTTTAAATGACGCTATCCCGAGGAGGACACCTAAAGGCGAGCCGTAATGGCCTCATCTTTGGCAAGCTCCTCCGGTTTTTTTCCACATTTTTTTTCCGTTTTTTTTTTTTTTTTTTTTTTTTTTTTTTTTTTATTAAGTTCTGCTGACCCTCGTTCTTTAAATGACGCTATCCCGAGGAGGACACCTAAAGGCGAGCCGTAATGGCCTCATCTTTGGCAAGCTCCTCCGGTTTTTTTCCAGATTTTTTTTCCTTTTTTTTTTTTTTTTTTTTTTTTTTAAGTTCTGCTGACCCTCGTTCTTTAAATGACGCTATCCCGAGGAGGACACCTAAAGGCGAGCCGTAATGGCCTCATCTTTGGCAAGCTCCTCCGGTTTTTTTCCAGATTTTTTTTTCCGTTTTTTTTTTTTTTTTTTTTTTTTTTTTTTTTAAAGTTCTGCTGACCCTCGTTCTTTAAATGACGCTATCCCGAGGAGGACACCTAAAGGCGAGCCGTAATGGCCTCATCTTTGGCAAGCTCCTCCGGTTTTTTTCCAGATTTTTTTTCCTTTTTTTTTTTTTTTTTTTTTTTTTTTTTTAAGTTCTGCTGACCCTCGTTCTTTAAATGACGCTATCCCGAGGAGGACACCTAAAGGCGAGCCGTAATGGCCTCATCTTTGGCAAGCTCCTCCGGTTTTTTTCCAAATTTTTTTTCCGTTTTTTTTTTTTTTTTTAAGTTCTGCTGACCCTCGTTCTGTAAATGACGCTATCCCGAGGAGGACACCTAAAGGCGAGCCGTAATGGCCTCATCTTTGGCAAGCTCCTCCGGTTTTTTTCCAGATTTTTTTTTTTTTAAGTTCTGCTGACCGTCGTTCTTTAAATGACCCTATCCCGAGGAGGACACCTAAAGGCGAGCCGTAATGGCCTCATCTTTGGCAAGCTCTTCCGGTTTTTTTCACAGTTTTTTTCCAGATTTTTTTTCCGTTTTTTTTTTTTTTTTTTTTTTTTTTTTTTTTTTTTAAGTTCTGCTGACCCTCGTTCTTTAAATGACGCTATCCCGAGGAGGACACTTAAAGGCGAGCCGTAATGGCCTCATCTTTGGCAAGCTCCTCCGATTTTTTTCCAGATTTTTTTTTTCGTTTATTTTATTTTATTTTTTTTTAAGTTCTGCTGACCCTCGTTCTTTAAATGACGCTATCCCGAGGAGGACACCTAAAGGCGAGCCGTAATGGCCTCATCTTTGGCAAGCTCCTCCGGTTTTTTTCCAGATTTTTTTTTCCGTTTTTTTTTTTTTTTTTTTTTTTTTTTTTTTTTTTTTTTTTTTTTTTTTTTTTTTTTTTTTTTTTTTAAAGTTCTGCTGACCCTCGTTCTTTAAATGACGCTATCCCGAGAAGGACACCTAAAGGCGAGCCGTAATGGCCTCATCTTTGGCAAGCTCCTCCGGTTTTTTTCCAGATTTTTTTTCCGTTTTTTTTTTTTTTTTTTTTTTTTTTTTAAGTTCTGCTGACCTTCGTTCTTTAAATGACGCTATCCCGAGGAGGACACCTAAAGGCGAGCCGTAATGGCCTCATCTTTGGCAAGCTCCTCCGGTTTTTTTCACAGTTTTTTTCCAGATTTTTTTTCCGTTTTTTTTTTTTTTTTTTTTTTTACTTTTCTGCTGACCCTCGTTCTTTAAATGACGCTATCCCGAGGAGGACACCTAAAGGCGAGCCGTAATGGCCTCATCTTTGGCAAGCTCCTCCGGTTTTTTTCCACATTTTTTTTCCGTTTTTTTTTTTTTTTTTTTTTTTTTTTTTTTTTTTTTTTTTAAAGTTCTGCTGACCCTCGTTCTTTAAATGACGCTATCCCAAGGAGGACACCTAAAGGCGAGCCGTAATGGCCTCATCTTTGGCAAGCTCCTCCGGTTTTTTTCCAGATTTTTTTTCCGTTTTTTTTTTTTTTTTTTTTTTTTTTTTTTTTTAAGTTCTGCTGACCCTCGTTCTTTAAATGACGCTATCCCGAGGAGGACACCTAAAGGCGAGCCGTAATGGCCTCATCTTTGGCAAGCTCTTCCGGTTTTTTTCACAGTTTTTTTTCCAGATTTTTGTTTCCGTTTTTTTTTTTTTTTTTTTTTTTTTTTTTTTTTTTTACTTTTCTGCTGACCCTCGTACTTTAAATGACGCTATCCCGAGGAGGACACCTAAAGGCGAGCCGTAATGGCCTCATCTTTGGCAAGCTCCTCCGGTTTTTTTCCAGATTTTTTTTCCGTTTTTTTTTTTTTTTTTTTTTTTTTTTTTTTTTTAAAGTTCTGCTGACCCTCGTTCTTTAAATGACGCTATCCCGAGGAGGACACCTAAAGGCGAGCCGTAATGGCCTCATCTTTGGCAAGCTCCTCCGGTTTTTTTCCAGATTTTTTTTTCCGTTTTTTTTTTTTTTTTTTTTTTTTTTTTTTTTTTTTTTTTTTTTTTTTTTTTTTAGGTTCTGCTGACCCTCGTTCTTTAAATGACGCTATCCCGAGGAGGACACCTAAAGGCGAGCCGTAATGGCCTCATCTTTGGCAAGCTCCTCCGGTTTTTTTCCAGATTTTTTTTCCGTTTTTTTTTTTTTTTTTTTTTTAAAGTTCTGCTGACCCTCGTTCTTTAAATGACGCTATCCCAAGGAGGACACCTAAAGGCGAGCCGTAATGGCCTCATCTTTGGCAAGCTCCTCCGGTTTTTTTCCAGATTTTTTTTTTTTTAAGTTCTGCTGACCGTCGTTCTTTAAATGACCCTATCCCGAGGAGGACACCTAAAGGCGAGCCGTAATGGCCTCATCTTTGGCAAGCTCTTCCGGTTTTTTTCACAGTTTTTTTCCAGATTTTTTTTCCGTTTTTTTTTTTTTTTTTTTTTTTTTTTTTTTTTTAAGTTCTGCTGACCCTCGTTCTTTAAATGACGCTATCCCGAGGAGGACACTTAAAGGCGAGCCGTAATGGCCTCATCTTTGGCAAGCTCCTCCGATTTTTTTCCAGATTTTTTTTTTCGTTTATTTTATTTTATTTTTTTTTAAGTTCTGCTGACCCTCGTTCTTTAAATGACGCTATCCCGAGGAGGACACCTAAAGGCGAGCCGTAATGGCCTCATCTTTGGCAAGCTCCTCCGGTTTTTTTCCAGATTTTTTTTCCGTTTTTTTTTTTTTTTTTTTTTTTTTTTAAAGTTCTGCTGACCCTCGTTCTTTAAATGACGCTATCCCGAGGAGGACACCTAAAGGCGAGCCGTAATGGCCTCATCTTTGGCAAGCTCCTCCGGTTTTTTTCCAGATTTTTTTTCCTTTTTTTTTTTTTTTTTTTTTTTTTTTTTAAGTTCTGCTGACCCTCGTTCTTTAAATGACGCTATCCCGAGGAGGACACCTAAAGGCGAGCCGTAATGGCCTCATCTTTGGCAAGCTCCTCCGGTTTTTTTCCAAATTTTTTTTCCGTTTTTTTTTTTTTTTTAAGTTCTGCTGACCCTCGTTCTGTAAATGACGCTATCCCGAGGAGGACACCTAAAGGCGAGCCGTAATGGCCTCATCTTTGGCAAGCTCCTCCGGTTTTTTTCCAGATTTTTTTTTTTTTAAGTTCTGCTGACCGTCGTTCTTTAAATGACCCTATCCCGAGGAGGACACCTAAAGGCGAGCCGTAATGGCCTCATCTTTGGCAAGCTCTTCCGGTTTTTTTCACAGTTTTTTTCCAGATTTTTTTTCCGTTTTTTTTTTTTTTTTTTTTTTTTTTTTTTTTTTTTTAAGTTCTGCTGACCCTCGTTCTTTAAATGACGCTATCCCGAGGAGGACACTTAAAGGCGAGCCGTAATGGCCTCATCTTTGGCAAGCTCCTCCGATTTTTTTCCAGATTTTTTTTTTCGTTTATTTTATTTTATTTTTTTTTAAGTTCTGCTGACCCTCGTTCTTTAAATGACGCTATCCCGAGGAGGACACCTAAAGGCGAGCCGTAATGGCCTCATCTTTGGCAAGCTCCTCCGGTTTTTTTCCAGATTTTTTTTTCCGTTTTTTTTTTTTTTTTTTTTTTTTTTTTTTTTTAAAGTTCTGCTGACCCTCGTTCTTTAAATGACGCTATCCCGAGAAGGACACCTAAAGGCGAGCCGTAATGGCCT
This sequence comes from Arachis ipaensis, assembly GCF_059453495.1. Taxonomy (NCBI): domain Eukaryota; kingdom Viridiplantae; phylum Streptophyta; class Magnoliopsida; order Fabales; family Fabaceae; genus Arachis; species Arachis ipaensis. The sequence goes on along the minus strand of NC_142439.1, from coordinate 62,945,727 downwards.
CATCTTTGGCAAGCTCCTTCGGTTTTTTTCCAGATTTTTTTTCCGTTTTTTTTTTTTTTTTTTTTTTTTTTTTTTTTTAAGTTCTGCTGACCTTCGTTCTTTAAATGACGCTATCCCGAGGAGGACACCTAAAGGCGAGCCGTAATGGCCTCATCTTTGGCAAGCTCCTCCGGTTTTTTTCACAGTTTTTTTCCAGATTTTTTTTCCGTTTTTTTTTTTTTTTTTTTTTTTTACTTTTCTGCTGACCCTCGTTCTTTAAATGACGCTATCCCGAGGAGGACACCTAAAGGCGAGCCGTAATGGCCTCATCTTTGGCAAGCTCCTCCGGTTTTTTTCCACATTTTTTTTCCGTTTTTTTTTTTTTTTTTTTTTTTTTTTTTTTTTTTTAAGTTCTGCTGACCTTCGTTCTTTAAATGACGCTATCCCGAGGAGGACACCTAAAGGCGAGCCGTAATGGCCTCATCTTTGGCAAGCTCCTCCGGTTTTTTTCACAGTTTTTTTCCAGATTTTTTTTCCGTTTTTTTTTTTTTTTTTTTTTTTTACTTTTCTGCTGACCCTCGTTCTTTAAATGACGCTATCCCGAGGAGGACACCTAAAGGCGAGCCGTAATGGCCTCATCTTTGGCAAGCTCCTCCGGTTTTTTTCCAGATTTTTTTTCCTTTTTTTTTTTTTTTTTTTTTTTTTTTTTAAGTTCTGCTGACCTTCGTTCTTTAAATGACGCTATCCCGAGGAGGACACCTAAAGGCGAGCCGTAATGGCCTCATCTTTGGCAAGCTCCTCCGGTTTTTTTCACAGTTTTTTTCCAGATTTTTTTTCCGTTTTTTTTTTTTTTTTTTTTTTACTTTTCTGCTGACCCTCGTTCTTTAAATGACGCTATCCCGAGGAGGACACCTAAAGGCGAGCCGTAATGGCCTCATCTTTGGCAAGCTCCTCCGGTTTTTTTCCAATTTTTTTTTCCATTTTTTTTTTTTTTTTTAAGTTCTGCTGACCCTCGTTCTGTAAATGACGCTATCCCGAGGAGGACACCTAAAGGCGAGCCGTAATGGCCTCATCTTTGGCAAGCTCCTCCGGTTTTTTTCCAGATTTTTTTTCCGTTTTTTTTTTTTTTTTTTTTTTTTTTTTTTTTTTTTAATAAAGTTCTGCTGACCCTCGTTCTTTAAATGACGCTATCCCGAGGAGGACACCTAAAGGCGAGCCGTAATGGCCTCATCTTTGGCAAGCTCCTCCGGTTTTTTTCCAGATTTTTTTTTCCGTTTTTTTTTTTTTTTAGGTTCTGCTGACCCTCGTTCTTTAAATGACGCTATCCCGAGGAGGACACCTAAAGGCGAGCCGTAATGGCCTCATCTTTGGCAAGCTCCTCCGGTTTTTTTCCAGATTTTTTTTCCGTTTTTTTTTTTTTTTTTTTTTAAAGTTCTGCTGACCCTCGTTCTTTAAATGACGCTATCCCAAGGAGGACACCTAAAGGCGAGCCGTAATGGCCTCATCTTTGGCAAGCTCCTCCGGTTTTTTTCCAGATTTTTTTTTTTTAAGTTCTGCTGACCGTCGTTCTTTAAATGACCCTATCCCGAGGAGGACACCTAAAGGCGAGCCGTAATGGCCTCATCTTTGGCAAGCTCTTCCGGTTTTTTTCACAGTTTTTTTCCAGATTTTTTTTCCGTTTTTTTTTTTTTTTTTTTTTTTTTTTTTTTTTTTTAAGTTCTGCTGACCCTCGTTCTTTAAATGACGCTATCCCGAGGAGGACACTTAAAGGCGAGCCGTAATGGCCTCATCTTTGGCAAGCTCCTCCGATTTTTTTCCAGATTTTTTTTTTCGTTTATTTTATTTTATTTTTTTTTAAGTTCTGCTGACCCTCGTTCTTTAAATGACGCTATCCCGAGGAGGACACCTAAAGGCGAGCCGTAATGGCCTCATCTTTGGCAAGCTCCTCCGGTTTTTTTCCAGATTTTTTTTTCCGTTTTTTTTTTTTTTTTTTTTTTTTTTTTTTTTTTAAAGTTCTGCTGACCCTCGTTCTTTAAATGACGCTATCCCGAGAAGGACACCTAAAGGCGAGCCGTAATGGCCTCATCTTTGGCAAGCTCCTTCGGTTTTTTTCCAGATTTTTTTTCCGTTTTTTTTTTTTTTTTTTTTTTTTAAGTTCTGCTGACCTTCGTTCTTTAAATGACGCTATCCCGAGGAGGACACCTAAAGGCGAGCCGTAATGGCCTCATCTTTGGCAAGCTCCTCCGGTTTTTTTCACAGTTTTTTTCCAGATTTTTTTTCCGTTTTTTTTTTTTTTTTTTTTTTTTACTTTTCTGCTGACCCTCGTTCTTTAAATGACGCTATCCCGAGGAGGACACCTAAAGGCGAGCCGTAATGGCCTCATCTTTGGCAAGCTCCTCCGGTTTTTTTCCACATTTTTTTTCCGTTTTTTTTTTTTTTTTTTTTTTTTTTTTTTTTAAGTTCTGCTGACCTTCGTTCTTTAAATGACGCTATCCCGAGGAGGACACCTAAAGGCGAGCCGTAATGGCCTCATCTTTGGCAAGCTCCTCCGGTTTTTTTCACAGTTTTTTTCCAGATTTTTTTTCCGTTTTTTTTTTTTTTTTTTTTTTTTACTTTTCTGTTGACCCTCGTTCTTTAAATGACGCTATCCCGAGGAGGACACCTAAAGGCGAGCCGTAATGGCCTCATCTTTGGCAAGCTCCTCCGGTTTTTTTCCAGATTTTTTTTCCTTTTTTTTTTTTTTTTTTTTTTTTTTTTTTTTTAAGTTCTGCTGACCTTCGTTCTTTAAATGACGCTATCCCGAGGAGGACACCTAAAGGCGAGCCGTAATGGCCTCATCTTTGGCAAGCTCCTCCGGTTTTTTTCACAGTTTTTTTCCAGATTTTTTTTCCGTTTTTTTTTTTTTTTTTTTTTTACTTTTCTGCTGACCCTCGTTCTTTAAATGACGCTATCCCGAGGAGGACACCTAAAGGCGAGCCGTAATGGCCTCATCTTTGGCAAGCTCCTCCGGTTTTTTTCCAAATTTTTTTTCCATTTTTTTTTTTTTTTTAAGTTCTGCTGACCCTCGTTCTGTAAATGACGCTATCCCGAGGAGGACACCTAAAGGCGAGCCGTAATGGCCTCATCTTTGGCAAGCTCCTCCGGTTTTTTTCCAGATTTTTTTTCCGTTTTTTTTTTTTTTTTTTTTTTTTTTTTTTTTTTTATTAAAGTTCTGCTGACCCTCGTTCTTTAAATGACGCTATCCCGAGGAGGACACCTAAAGGCGAGCCGTAATGGCCTCATCTTTGGCAAGCTCCTCCGGTTTTTTTCCAGATTTTTTTTTCCGTTTTTTTTTTTTTTAGGTTCTGCTGACCCTCGTTCTTTAAATGACGCTATCCCGAGGAGGACACCTAAAGGCGAGCCGTAATGGCCTCATCTTTGGCAAGCTCCTCCGGTTTTTTTCCAGATTTTTTTTCCGTTTTTTTTTTTTTTTTTTTTTAAAGTTCTGCTGACCCTCGTTCTTTAAATGACGCTATCCCAAGGAGGACACCTAAAGGCGAGCCGTAATGGCCTCATCTTTGGCAAGCTCCTCCGGTTTTTTTCACAGTTTTTTTCCAGATTTTTTTTCCGTTTTTTTTTTTTTTTTTTTTTTACTTTTCTGCTGACCCTCGTTCTTTAAATGACGCTATCCCGAGGAGGACACCTAAAGGCGAGCCGTAATGGCCTCATCTTTGGCAAGCTCCTCCGGTTTTTTTCGAAATTTTTTTTCCATTTTTTTTTTTTTTTTTTAAGTTCTGCTGACCCTCGTTCTGTAAATGACGCTATCCCGAGGAGGACACCTAAAGGCGAGCCGTAATGGCCTCATCTTTGGCAAGCTCCTCCGGTTTTTTTCCAGATTTTTTTTCCGTTTTTTTTTTTTTTTTTTTTTTTTTTTTTTTTTTTAATAAAGTTCTGCTGACCCTCGTTCTTTAAATGACGCTATCCCGAGGAGGACACCTAAAGGCGAGCCGTAATGGCCTCATCTTTGGCAAGCTCCTCCGGTTTTTTTCCAGATTTTTTTTTCCGTTTTTTTTTTTTTTTAGGTTCTGCTGACCCTCGTTCTTTAAATGACGCTATCCCGAGGAGGACACCTAAAGGCGAGCCGTAATGGCCTCATCTTTGGCAAGCTCCTCCGGTTTTTTTCCAGATTTTTTTTCCGTTTTTTTTTTTTTTTTTTTTAAAGTTCTGCTGACCCTCGTTCTTTAAATGACGCTATCCCAAGGAGGACACCTAAAGGCGAGCCGTAATGGCCTCATCTTTGGCAAGCTCCTCCGGTTTTTTTCCAGATTTTTTTTTTTTTAAGTTCTGCTGACCGTCGTTCTTTAAATGACCCTATCCCGAGGAGGACACCTAAAGGCGAGCCGTAATGGCCTCATCTTTGGCAAGCTCTTCCGGTTTTTTTCACAGTTTTTTTCCAGATTTTTTTTCCGTTTTTTTTTTTTTTTTTTTTTTTTTTTTTTTTTTTTTTTTTAAGTTCTGCTGACCCTCGTTCTTTAAATGACGCTATCCCGAGGAGGACACTTAAAGGCGAGCCGTAATGGCCTCATCTTTGGCAAGCTCCTCCGATTTTTTTCCAGATTTTTTTTTTCGTTTATTTTATTTTATTTTTTTTTAAGTTCTGCTGACCCTCGTTCTTTAAATGACGCTATCCCGAGGAGGACACCTAAAGGCGAGCCGTAATGGCCTCATCTTTGGCAAGCTCCTCCGGTTTTTTTCCAGATTTTTTTTTCCGTTTTTTTTTTTTTTTTTTTTTTTTTTTTTTTTTTTTTTTAAAGTTCTGCTGACCCTCGTTCTTTAAATGACGCTATCCCGAGAAGGACACCTAAAGGCGAGCCGTAATGGCCTCATCTTTGGCAAGCTCCTTCGGTTTTTTTCCAGATTTTTTTTCCGTTTTTTTTTTTTTTTTTTTTTTTTTTTTTTTTTTTAAGTTCTGCTGACCTTCGTTCTTTAAATGACGCTATCCCGGGGAGGACACCTAAAGGCGAGCCGTAATGGCCTCATCTTTGGCAAGCTCCTCCGGTTTTTTTCACAGTTTTTTTCCAGATTTTTTTTCCGTTTTTTTTTTTTTTTTTTTTTTTTACTTTTCTGCTGACCCTCGTTCTTTAAATGACGCTATCCCGAGGAGGACACCTAAAGGCGAGCCGTAATGGCCTCATCTTTGGCAAGCTCCTCCGGTTTTTTTCCACATTTTTTTTCCGTTTTTTTTTTTTTTTTTTTTTTTTTTTTTTTTTTTTAAGTTCTGCTGACCTTCGTTCTTTAAATGACGCTATCCCGAGGAGGACACCTAAAGGCGAGCCGTAATGGCCTCATCTTTGGCAAGCTCCTCCGGTTTTTTTCACAGTTTTTTTCCAGATTTTTTTTCCGTTTTTTTTTTTTTTTTTTTTTTTACTTTTCTGCTGACCCTCGTTCTTTAAATGACGCTATCCCGAGGAGGACACCTAAAGGCGAGCCGTAATGGCCTCATCTTTGGCAAGCTCCTCCGGTTTTTTTCCAGATTTTTTTTCCTTTTTTTTTTTTTTTTTTTTTTTTTTTTTTAAGTTCTGCTGACCTTCGTTCTTTAAATGACGCTATCCCGAGGAGGACACCTAAAGGCGAGCCGTAATGGCCTCATCTTTGGCAAGCTCCTCCGGTTTTTTTCACAGTTTTTTTCCAGATTTTTTTTCCGTTTTTTTTTTTTTTTTTTTTTTACTTTTCTGCTGACCCTCGTTCTTTAAATGACGCTATCCCGAGGAGGACACCTAAAGGCGAGCCGTAATGGCCTCATCTTTGGCAAGCTCCTCCGGTTTTTTTCCAAATTTTTTTTCCATTTTTTTTTTTTTTTAAGTTCTGCTGACCCTCGTTCTGTAAATGACGCTATCCCGAGGAGGACACCTAAAGGCGAGCCGTAATGGCCTCATCTTTGGCAAGCTCCTCCGGTTTTTTTCCAGATTTTTTTTCCGTTTTTTTTTTTTTTTTTTTTTTTTTTTTTTTTTTTATTAAAGTTCTGCTGACCCTCGTTCTTTAAATGACGCTATCCCGAGGAGGACACCTAAAGGCGAGCCGTAATGGCCTCATCTTTGGCAAGCTCCTCCGGTTTTTTTCCAGATTTTTTTTTCCGTTTTTTTTTTTTTTTTTTTTTTTTTTAAGTTCTGCTGACCCTCGTTCTTTAAATGACCCTATCCCGAGGAGGACACCTAAAGGCGAGCCGTAATGGCCTCATCTTTGGCAAGCTCTTCCGGTTTTTTTCACAGTTTTTTTCCAGATTTTTTTTCCGTTTTTTTTTTTTTTTTTTTTTTTTTTTTTTTTTTTTTTTTTTAAGTTCTGCTGACCCTCGTTCTTTAAATGACGCTATCCCGAGGAGGACACTTAAAGGCGAGCCGTAATGGCCTCATCTTTGGCAAGCTCCTCCGATTTTTTTCCAGATTTTTTTTTTCGTTTATTTTATTTTATTTTTTTTTAAGTTCTGCTGACCCTCGTTCTTTAAATGACGCTATCCCGAGGAGGACACCTAAAGGCGAGCCGTAATGGCCTCATCTTTGGCAAGCTCCTCCGGTTTTTTTCCAGATTTTTTTTTCCGTTTTTTTTTTTTTTTTTTTTTTTTTTTTTTTTAAAGTTCTGCTGACCCTCGTTCTTTAAATGACGCTATCCCGAGGAGGACACCTAAAGGCGAGCCGTAATGGCCTCATCTTTGGCAAGCTCCTCCGGTTTTTTTCCAGATTTTTTTTCCTTTTTTTTTTTTTTTTTTTTTTTTTTTAAGTTCTGCTGACCCTCGTTCTTTAAATGACGCTATCCCGAGGAGGACACCTAAAGGCGAGCCGTAATGGCCTCATCTTTGGCAAGCTCCTCCGGTTTTTTTCCAAATTTTTTTTCCGTTTTTTTTTTTTTTTTTAAGTTCTGCTGACCCTCGTTCTGTAAATGACGCTATCCCGAGGAGGACACCTAAAGGCGAGCCGTAATGGCCTCATCTTTGGCAAGCTCCTCCGGTTTTTTTCCAGATTTTTTTTTCCGTTTTTTTTTTTTTTTTTTTTTTTTTTTTTTTTTAAAGTTCTGCTGACCCTCGTTCTTTAAATGACGCTATCCCGAGGAGGACACCTAAAGGCGAGCCGTAATGGCCTCATCTTTGGCAAGCTCCTCCGGTTTTTTTCCAGATTTTTTTTCCTTTTTTTTTTTTTTTTTTTTTTTTTTTTTTAAGTTCTGCTGACCCTCGTTCTTTAAATGACGCTATCCCGAGGAGGACACCTAAAGGCGAGCCGTAATGGCCTCATCTTTGGCAAGCTCCTCCGGTTTTTTTCCAAATTTTTTTTCCGTTTTTTTTTTTTTTTTAAGTTCTGCTGACCCTCGTTCTGTAAATGACGCTATCCCGAGGAGGACACCTAAAGGCGAGCCGTAATGGCCTCATCTTTGGCAAGCTCCTCCGGTTTTTTTCCAGATTTTTTTTTTTTTAAGTTCTGCTGACCGTCGTTCTTTAAATGACCCTATCCCGAGGAGGACACCTAAAGGCGAGCCGTAATGGCCTCATCTTTGGCAAGCACTTCCGGTTTTTTTCACAGTTTTTTTCCAGATTTTTTTTCCGTTTTTTTTTTTTTTTTTTTTTTTTTTTTTTTTTTTAAAGTTCTGCTGACCCTCGTTCTTTAAATGACGCTATCCCGAGGAGGACACTTAAAGGCGAGCCGTAATGGCCTCATCTTTGGCAAGCTCCTCCGATTTTTTTCCAGATTTTTTTTTTCGTTTATTTTATTTTATTTTTTTTTAAGTTCTGCTGACCCTCGTTCTTTAAATGACGCTATCCCGAGGAGGACACCTAAAGGCGAGCCGTAATGGCCTCATCTTTGGCAAGCTCCTCCGGTTTTTTTCCAGATTTTTTTTTCCGTTTTTTTTTTTTTTTTTTTTTTTTTTTTTTTTTTAAAGTTCTGCTGACCCTCGTTCTTTAAATGACGCTATCCCGAGAAGGACACCTAAAGGCGAGCCGTAATGGCCTCATCTTTGGCAAGCTCCTCCGGTTTTTTTCCAGATTTTTTTTCCGTTTTTTTTTTTTTTTTTTTTTTTTTTTTTTTTTTAAGTTCTGCTGACCTTCGTTCTTTAAATGACGCTATCCCGAGGAGGACACCTAAAGGCGAGCCGTAATGGCCTCATCTTTGGCAAGCTCCTCCGGTTTTTTTCACAGTTTTTTTCCAGATTTTTTTTCCGTTTTTTTTTTTTTTTTTTTTTTTACTTTTCTGCTGACCCTCGTTCTTTAAATGACGCTATCCCGAGGAGGACACCTAAAGGCGAGCCGTAATGGCCTCATCTTTGGCAAGCTCCTCCGGTTTTTTTCCACATTTTTTTTCCGTTTTTTTTTTTTTTTTTTTTTTTTTTTTTTTTTTTTTAAGTTCTGCTGACCTTCGTTCTTTAAATGACGCTATCCCGAGGAGGACACCTAAAGGCGAGCCGTAATGGCCTCATCTTTGGCAAGCTCCTCCGGTTTTTTTCACAGTTTTTTTCCAGATTTTTTTTCCGTTTTTTTTTTTTTTTTTTTTTTACTTTTCTGCTGACCCTCGTTCTTTAAATGACGCTATCCCGAGGAGGACACCTAAAGGCGAGCCGTAATGGCCTCATCTTTGGCAAGCTCCTCCGGTTTTTTTCCAGATTTTTTTTCCTTTTTTTTTTTTTTTTTTTTTTTTTTTTTTTTAAGTTCTGCTGACCTTCGTTCTTTAAATGACGCTATCCCGAGGAGGACACCTAAAGGCGAGCCGTAATGGCCTCATCTTTGGCAAGCTCCTCCGGTTTTTTTCACAGTTTTTTTCCAGATTTTTTTTCCGTTTTTTTTTTTTTTTTTTTTTTTACTTTTCTGCTGACCCTCGTTCTTTAAATGACGCTATCCCGAGGAGGACACCTAAAGGCGAGCCGTAATGGCCTCATCTTTGGCAAGCTCCTCCGGTTTTTTTCCAAATTTTTTTTCCGTTTTTTTTTTTTTTTTTTAAGTTCTGCTGACCCTCGTTCTGTAAATGACGCTATCCCGAGGAGGACACCTAAAGGCGAGCCGTAATGGCCTCATCTTTGGCAAGCTCCTCCGGTTTTTTTCCAGATTTTTTTTCCGTTTTTTTTTTTTTTTTTTTTTTTTTTTTTTTTTTTTTAAAGTTCTGCTGACCCTCGTTCTTTAAATGACGCTATCCCGAGGAGGACACCTAAAGGCGAGCCGTAATGGCCTCATCTTTGGCAAGCTCCTCCGGTTTTTTTCCAGATTTTTTTTTCCGTTTTTTTTTTTTTTTTTTTTTTTTTTTTTTTTTTTTTTTTTTTTTTTTTTTTTTTAGGTTCTGCTGACCCTCGTTCTTTAAATGACGCTATCCCGAGGAGGACACCTAAAGGCGAGCCGTAATGGCCTCATCTTTGGCAAGCTCCTCCGGTTTTTTTCCAGATTTTTTTTTTTTTAAGTTCTGCTGACCGTCGTTCTTTAAATGACCCTATCCCGAGGAGGACACCTAAAGGCGAGCCGTAATGGCCTCATCTTTGGCAAGCTCTTCCGGTTTTTTTCACAGTTTTTTTCCAGATTTTTTTTCCGTTTTTTTTTTTTTTTTTTTTTTTTTTTTTTTTTTTTAAGTTCTGCTGACCCTCGTTCTTTAAATGACGCTATCCCGAGGAGGACACTTAAAGGCGAGCCGTAATGGCCTCATCTTTGGCAAGCTCCTCCGATTTTTTTCCAGATTTTTTTTTCGTTTATTTTATTTTATTTTTTTTTAAGTTCTGCTGACCCTCGTTCTTTAAATGACGCTATCCCGAGGAGGACACCTAAAGGCGAGCCGTAATGGCCTCATCTTTGGCAAGCTCCTCCGGTTTTTTTCCAGATTTTTTTTTCCGTTTTTTTTTTTTTTTTTTTTTTTTTTTTTTTTTTTTAAAGTTCTGCTGACCCTCGTTCTTTAAATGACGCTATCCCGAGGAGGACACCTAAAGGCGAGCCGTAATGGCCTCATCTTTGGCAAGCTCCTCCGGTTTTTTTCCAGATTTTTTTTCCTTTTTTTTTTTTTTTTTTTTTTTTTTTAAGTTCTGCTGACCCTCGTTCTTTAAATGACGCTATCCCGAGGAGGACACCTAAAGGCGAGCCGTAATGGCCTCATCTTTGGCAAGCTCCTCCGGTTTTTTTCCAAATTTTTTTTCCGTTTTTTTTTTTTTTTTTAAGTTCTGCTGACCCTCGTTCTGTAAATGACGCTATCCCGAGGAGGACACCTAAAGGCGAGCCGTAATGGCCTCATCTTTGGCAAGCTCCTCCGGTTTTTTTCCAGATTTTTTTTTTTTAAGTTCTGCTGACCGTCGTTCTTTAAATGACCCTATCCCGAGGAGGACACCTAAAGGCGAGCCGTAATGGCCTCATCTTTGGCAAGCTCTTCCGGTTTTTTTCACAGTTTTTTTCCAGATTTTTTTTCCGTTTTTTTTTTTTTTTTTTTTTTTTTTTTTTTTTTTTTTTTAAGTTCTGCTGACCCTCGTTCTTTAAATGACGCTATCCCGAGGAGGACACTTAAAGGCGAGCCGTAATGGCCTCATCTTTGGCAAGCTCCTCCGATTTTTTTCCAGATTTTTTTTTTCGTTTATTTTATTTTATTTTTTTTTAAGTTCTGCTGACCCTCGTTCTTTAAATGACGCTATCCCGAGGAGGACACCTAAAGGCGAGCCGTAATGGCCTCATCTTTGGCAAGCTCCTCCGGTTTTTTTCCAGATTTTTTTTTCCGTTTTTTTTTTTTTTTTTTTTTTTTTTTTTAAAGTTCTGCTGACCCTCGTTC
>NC_142439.1:62920000-62925000 GCF_059453495.1 Arachis ipaensis | reverse complement strand
CCAAGCTCCTTCGGTTTTTTTCCAGATTTTTTTTCCGTTTTTTTTTTTTTTTTTTTTTTTTTTTAAGTTCTGCTGACCCTCGTTCTTTAAATGACGCTATCCCGAGGAGGACACCTAAAGGCGAGCCGTAATGGCCTCATCTTTGGCAAGCTCCTCCGGTTTTTTTCCAGATTTTTTTTTCCGTTTTTTTTTTTTTTTTTTTTTTTTTAGGTTCTGCTGACCCTCGTTCTTTAAATGACGCTATCCCGAGGAGGACACCTAAAGGCGAGCCGTAATGGCCTCATCTTTGGCAAGCTCTTCCGGTTTTTTTCACAGTTTTCTTCCAGATTTTTTTTCCGTTTTTTTTTTTTTTTTTTTTTTTTACGTTCTGCTGACCCTCGTTCTTTAAATGACGCTATCCCGAGGAGGACACCTAAAGGTGAGCCGTAATGGCCTCATCTTTGGCAAGCTCCTCCGGTTTTTTTCCATATTTTTTTTCCGTTTTTTTTTTTTTTTTTTTTAAGTTCTGCTGACCCTCGTTCTTTAAATGACGCTATCCCGAGGAGGACACCTAAAGGCGAGCCGTAATGGCCTCATCTTTGGCAAGCTCCTCCGGTTTTTTTCCAGATTTTTTTTTCCGTTTTTTTTTTTTTTTTTTTTTTTTTTTTTTTTTTTTATGTTCTGCTGACCCTCGTTCTTTAAATGACGCTATCCCGAGGAGGACACCTAAAGGCGAGCCGTAATGGCCTCATCTTTGGCAAGCTCCTCCGGTTTTTTTCCAGATTTTTTTTCCGTTTTTTTTTTTTTTTTTTTTTTTTTTTTTTTTTAAAGTTCTGCTGACCCTCGTTCTTTAAATGACGCTATCCCAAGGAGGACACCTAAAGGCGAGCCGTAATGGCCTCATCTTTGGCAAGCTCCTCCGGTTTTTTTCCAGATTTTTTTTTCCGTTTTTTTTTTTTTTTTTTTTTTTTTTTTTTAAGTTCTGCTGACCCTCGTTCTTTAAATGACGTTATCCCGAGGAGGACACCTAAAGGCGAGCCGTAATGGCCTCATCTTTGGCAAGCTTTTCCGGTTTTTTTCACAGTTTTCTTCCAGATTTTTTTCTGTTTTTTTTTTTTTTTTTTTTTTTTATACGTTCTGCTGACCCTCGTTCTTTAAATGACGCTATCCCGAGGAGGACACCTAAAGGCGAGCCGTAATGGCCTCATCTTTGCCAAGCTCCTTCGGTTTTTTTCCAGATTTTTTTTCCGTTTTTTTTTTTTTTTTTTTTTTTTTTTAAGTTCTGCTGACCCTCGTTCTTTAAATGACGCTATCCCGAGGAGGACACCTAAAGGCGAGCCGTAATGGCCTCATCTTTGGCAAGCTCCTCCGGTTTTTTTCCAGATTTTTTTTTCCGTTTTTTTTTTTTTTTTTTTTTTTTTAGGTTCTGCTGACCCTCGTTCTTTAAATGACGCTATCCCGAGGAGGACACCTAAAGGCGAGCCGTAATGGCCTCATCTTTGGCAAGCTCTTCCGGTTTTTTTCACAGTTTTCTTCCAGATTTTTTTTCCGTTTTTTTTTTTTTTTTTTTTTTTACGTTCTGCTGACCCTCGTTCTTTAAATGACGCTATCCCGAGGAGGACACCTAAAGGTGAGCCGTAATGGCCTCATCTTTGGCAAGCTCCTCCGGTTTTTTTCCATATTTTTTTTCCGTTTTTTTTTTTTTTTTTTTTAAGTTCTGCTGACCCTCGTTCTTTAAATGACGCTATCCCGAGGAGGACACCTAAAGGCGAGCCGTAATGGCCTCATCTTTGGCAAGCTCCTCCGGTTTTTTTCCAGATTTTTTTTTCCGTTTTTTTTTTTTTTTTTTTTTTTTTTTTTTTTTTTATGTTCTGCTGACCCTCGTTCTTTAAATGACGCTATCCCGAGGAGGACACCTAAAGGCGAGCCGTAATGGCCTCATCTTTGGCAAGCTCCTCCGGTTTTTTTCCAGATTTTTTTTCCGTTTTTTTTTTTTTTTTTTTTTTTTTTTTTTTTTTTAAAGTTCTGCTGACCCTCGTTCTTTAAATGACGCTATCCCAAGGAGGACACCTAAAGGCGAGCCGTAATGGCCTCATCTTTGGCAAGCTCCTCCGGTTTTTTTCCAGATTTTTTTTTCCGTTTTTTTTTTTTTTTTTTTTTTTTTTTTTTAAGTTCTGCTGACCCTCGTTCTTTAAATGACGTTATCCCGAGGAGGACACCTAAAGGCGAGCCGTAATGGCCTCATCTTTGGCAAGCTTTTCCGGTTTTTTTCACAGTTTTCTTCCAGATTTTTTTCTGTTTTTTTTTTTTTTTTTTTTTTTATACGTTCTGCTGACCCTCGTTCTTTAAATGACGCTATCCCGAGGAGGACACCTAAAGGCGAGCCGTAATGGCCTCATCTTTGCCAAGCTCCTCCGGTTTTTTTCCAGATTTTTTTTCCGTTTTTTTTTTTTTTTTTTTTTTTTTTAAGTTCTGCTGACCCTCGTTCTTTAAATGACGCTATCCCGAGGAGGACACCTAAAGGCGAGCCGTAATGGCCTCATCTTTGGCAAGCTCCTCCGGTTTTTTTCCAGATTTTTTTTTCCGTTTTTTTTTTTTTTTTTTTTTTTAAGTTCTGCTGACCCTCGTTCTTTAAATGACGCTATCCCGAGGAGGACACCTAAAGGCGAGCCGTAATGGCCTCATCTTTGGCAAGCTCCTCCGGTTTTTTTCCAGATTTTTTTTTCCGTTTTTTTTTTTTTTTTTTTTTTTTTATGTTCTGCTGACCCTCGTTCTTTAAATGACGCTATCCCGAGGAGGACACCTAAAGGCGAGCCGTAATGGCCTCATCTTTGGCAAGCTCCTCCGGTTTTTTTCCAGATTTTTTTTCCGTTTTTTTTTTTTTTTTTTTTTTTTTTTTTTTTAAAGTTCTGCTGACCCTCGTTCTTTAAATGACGCTATCCCAAGGAGGACACCTAAAGGCGAGCCGTAATGGCCTCATCTTTGGCAAGCTCCTCCGGTTTTTTTCCAGATTTTTTTTTCCGTTTTTTTTTTTTTTTTTTTTTTTTTTTTTTTTTTTTTTTTTTTTTTTTAAGTTCTGCTGACCCTCGTTCTTTAAATGACGTTATCCCGAGGAGGACACCTAAAGGCGAGCCGTAATGGCCTCATCTTTGGCAAGCTTTTCCGGTTTTTTTCACAGTTTTCTTCCAGATTTTTTTCTGTTTTTTTTTTTTTTTTTTTTTTTATACGTTCTGCTGACCCTCGTTCTTTAAATGACGCTATCCCGAGGAGGACACCTAAAGGCGAGCCGTAATGGCCTCATCTTTGCCAAGCTCCTTCGGTTTTTTTCCAGATTTTTTTTCCGTTTTTTTTTTTTTTTTTTTTTTTTTTAAGTTCTGCTGACCCTCGTTCTTTAAATGACGCTATCCCGAGGAGGACACCTAAAGGCGAGCCGTAATGGCCTCATCTTTGGCAAGCTCCTCCGGTTTTTTTCCAGATTTTTTTTTCCGTTTTTTTTTTTTTTTTTTTTTTTTTAGGTTCTGCTGACCCTCGTTCTTTAAATGACGCTATCCCGAGGAGGACACCTAAAGGCGAGCCGTAATGGCCTCATCTTTGGCAAGCTCTTCCGGTTTTTTTCACAGTTTTCTTCCAGATTTTTTTTCCGTTTTTTTTTTTTTTTTTTTTTTACGTTCTGCTGACCCTCGTTCTTTAAATGACGCTATCCCGAGGAGGACACCTAAAGGTGAGCCGTAATGGCCTCATCTTTGGCAAGCTCCTCCGGTTTTTTTCCATATTTTTTTTCCGTTTTTTTTTTTTTTTTTTTTAAGTTCTGCTGACCCTCGTTCTTTAAATGACGCTATCCCGAGGAGGACACCTAAAGGCGAGCCGTAATGGCCTCATCTTTGGCAAGCTCCTCCGGTTTTTTTCCAGATTTTTTTTTCCGTTTTTTTTTTTTTTTTTTTTTTTTTTTTTTTTTATGTTCTGCTGACCCTCGTTCTTTAAATGACGCTATCCCGAGGAGGACACCTAAAGGCGAGCCGTAATGGCCTCATCTTTGGCAAGCTCCTCCGGTTTTTTTCCAGATTTTTTTTCCGTTTTTTTTTTTTTTTTTTTTTTTTTTTTTTTTTTTAAAGTTCTGCTGACCCTCGTTCTTTAAATGACGCTATCCCAAGGAGGACACCTAAAGGCGAGCCGTAATGGCCTCATCTTTGGCAAGCTCCTCCGGTTTTTTTCCAGATTTTTTTTTCCGTTTTTTTTTTTTTTTTTTTTTTTTTTTTTTTTTTTAAGTTCTGCTGACCCTCGTTCTTTAAATGACGTTATCCCGAGGAGGACACCTAAAGGCGAGCCGTAATGGCCTCATCTTTGGCAAGCTTTTCCGGTTTTTTTCACAGTTTTCTTCCAGATTTTTTTCTGTTTTTTTTTTTTTTTTTTTTTTATACGTTCTGCTGACCCTCGTTCTTTAAATGACGCTATCCCGAGGAGGACACCTAAAGGCGAGCCGTAATGGCCTCATCTTTGCCAAGCTCCTCCGGTTTTTTTCCAGATTTTTTTTCCGTTTTTTTTTTTTTTTTTTTTTTTTTTAAGTTCTGCTGACCCTCGTTCTTTAAATGACGCTATCCCGAGGAGGACACCTAAAGGCGAGCCGTAATGGCCTCATCTTTGGCAAGCTCCTCCGGTTTTTTTCCAGATTTTTTTTTCCGTTTTTTTTTTTTTTTTTTTTTTTTTTTTTTTTTTTTTTAAGTTCTGCTGACCCTCGTTCTTTAAATGACGTTATCCCGAGGAGGACACCTAAAGGCGAGCCGTAATGGACTCATCTTTGGCAAGCTTTTCCGGTTTTTTTCACAGTTTTCTTCCAGATTTTTTTCTGTTTTTTTTTTTTTTTTTTTTTTATACGTTCTGCTGACCCTCGTTCTTTAAATGACGCTATCCCGAGGAGGACACCTAAAGGCGAGCCGTAATGGCCTCATCTTTGCCAAGCTCCTCCGGTTTTTTTCCAGATTTTTTTTCCGTTTTTTTTTTTTTTTTTTTTTTTTTAAGTTCTG
>NC_142439.1:62897500-62905000 GCF_059453495.1 Arachis ipaensis | reverse complement strand
TTTTTTTTTTTTTACGTTCTGCTGACCCTCGTTCTTTAAATGACGCTATCCCGAGGAGGACACCTAAAGGTGAGCCGTAATGGCCTCATCTTTGGCAAGATCCTCCGGTTTTTTCACAGTTTTTTTTCCATTTTTCTTTCGGTTTTTTTTTTTTTTTTTAACGTTCTGCTGACCCTCGTTCTTTAAATGACGCTATCCCGAGGAGGACACCTAAAGGTGAGCCGTAATGGCCTCATCTTTGGCAAGATCCTCCGGTTTTTTTCACAGTTTTTTTTCCATTTTTTTTTCGGTTTTTTTTTTTTTTTTTTTTAACGTTCTGCTGACCCTCGTTCTTTAAATGACGCTATCCCGAGGAGGACACCTAAAGGCGAGCCGTAATGGCCTCATCTTTGGCAAGCTCCTCCGGTTTTTTTCACAGTTTTTTTCCAGATTTATTTATTTATTTTTTATTTATTTTTTTTTTTATTTTTTTTTTACGTTCTGCTGACCCTCGTTCTTTAAATGACGCTATCCCGAGGAGGACACCTAAAGGCGAGCCGTAATGGCCTCATCTTTGGCAAGCTCCTCCGGTTTTTTTCACAGTTTTATTCCAGATTTTTTTTTTTTTTTTTTTTTTTTTTTTTTTTTTTTTTTTTTACGTTCTGCTGACCCTCGTTCTTTAAATGACGCTATCCCGAGGAGGACACCTAAAGGTGAGCCGTAATAGCCTCATCATTGGCAAGCTCCTCCGGTTTTTTTTCACAGTTTTTTTTCCAGATTTTTTTTTTCGGTTTTTTTTTTTTTTACGTTCTGCTGACCCTCGTTCTTTAAATGACGCTATCCCGAGGAGGACACCGAAAGGAGCCGTAATGGCCTCATCTTTGGCAAGCTCCTCCGGTTTTTACCACAGTTTTTTTCCAGTTTTTTTTTTTTTTTTTTTTTAACGTTCTGCTGACCCTCGTTCTTTAAATGACGCTATCCCGAGGAGGACACCTAAAGGCGAGCCGTAATGGCCTCATCTTTGGCAAGCTCCTCCAGTTTTTTTCACAGTTTTATTCCAGATTTTTTTTTTTTTTTTTTTTTTTTTTTTACGTTCTGCTGACCCTCGTTCTTTAAATGACGCTATCCCGAGGAGGACACCGAAAGGAGCCGTAATGGCCTCATCTTTGGCAAGCTCCTCCGGTTTTTACCACAGTTTTTTTCCAGTTTTTTTTTTTTTTTTTTTTTTTTTTTTTTTTTTTAACGTTCTGCTGACCCTCTTTCTTTAAATGACGCTATCCCGAGGAGGACACCTAAAGGCGAGCCGTAATGGCCTCATCTTTGGCAAGCTCCTCCGGTTTTTTTCACAGGTTTCTTTTTTTTTTTTTTTTTTTTTATACGTTCTGCTGACCCTCATTCTTTAAATAACGCTATCCCGAAGAGGACACCTAAAGGTGAGCCGTAATGGCCTCATCTTTGGCAAGATCCTCCGGTTTTTTTCACAGTTTTTTTTCCATTTTTTTTTCGGTTTTTTTTTTTTTTTTTTTTTTTTAAACGTTCTGCTGACCCTCGTTCTTTAAATGACGCTATCCCGAGGAGGACACCTAAAGGCGAGCCGTAATGGCCTCATCTTTGGCAAGCTCCTCCGGTTTTTTTCACAGTTTTTTTCCAGATTTATTTATTTATTTTTTATTTTTTATTTTTTATTTTTATTTTTTTTTTACGTTCTGCTGACCCTCGTTCTTTAAATGACGCTATCCCGAGGAGGACACCTAAAGGCGAGCCGTAATGGCCTCATCTTTGGCAAGCTCCTCCGGTTTTTTTCACAGTTTTATTCCAGATATTTTTTTTTTTTTTTTTTTTTTTTACGTTCTGCTGACCCTCGTTCTTTAAATGACGCTATCCCGAGGAGGACACCTAAAGGTGAGCCGTAATAGCCTCATCTTTGGCAAGCTCCTCCGGTTTTTTTCACAGTTTTTTTTCCAGATTTTTTTTTCGGTTTTTTTTTTTTTTTTTTTTACGTTCTGCTGACCCTCGTTCTTTAAATGACGCTATCCCGAGGAGGACACCTAAAGGCGAGCCGTAATGGCCTCATCTTTGGCAAGCTCCTCCGGTTTTTTTCACAGTTTTTTTCCAGATTTATTTATTTTTTTTTATTTTTTATTGTTTTTTTATTTTTTTTTTAATTTTTTTTTTACGTTCTGCTGACCCTCGTTCTTTAAATGACGCTATCCCGAGGAGGACACCTAAAGGCGAGCCGTAATGGCCTCATCTTTGGCAAGCTCCTCCGGTTTTTTTCACAGTTTTATTCCAGATTTTTTTTTTTTTTTTTTTTACGTTCTGCTGACCCTCGTTCTTTAAATGACGCTATCCCGAGGAGGACACCTAAAGGTGAGCCGTAATAGCCTCATCTTTGGCAAGCTCCTCCGGTTTTTTTTCACAGTTTTTTTTCCAGATTTTTTTTTTCGGTTTTTTTTTTTTTTTTTTTTTTTTTTTTTTTTTTTTTTTTTTTTTTTTTTTTTTTTTTACGTTCTGCTGACCCTCGTTCTTTAAATGACGCTATCCCGAGGAGGACACCGAAAGGAGCCGTAATGGCCTCATCTTTGGCAAGCTCCTCCGGTTTTTACCACAGTTTTTTTCCAGTTTTTTTTTTTTTTTTTTTTTTTTTTTTTTTTTTTAACGTTCTGCTGACCCTCGTTCTTTAAATGACGCTATCCCGAGGAGGACACCTAAAGGCGAGTCGTAATGGCCTCATCTTTGGCAAGCTCCTCCGGTTTTTTTCACAGTTTTTTTTTTTTTTTTATTACGTTCTGCTGACCCTCATTCTTTAAATGACGCTATCCCGAAGAGGACACCTAAAGGTGAGCCGTAATGGCCTCATCTTTGGCAAGATCCTCCGGTTTTTTTCACAGTTTTTTTTCCATTTTTTTTTCGGTTTTTTTTTTTTTTTTTTTTTTTTACGTTCTGCTGACCCTCGTTCTTTAAATGACGCTATCCCGAGGAGGACACCTAAAGGTGAGCCGTAATGGCCTCATCTTTGGCAAGATCCTCCGGTTTTTTTCACAGTTTTTTTTCCATTTTCTTTTAGGTTTTTTTTTTTTTTTTTTTTTTTTTTTTTTTTTTTTTTTTTTTTTTTTTTTTACGTTCTGCTGACCCTCGTTCTTTAAATGACGCTATCCCGAGGAGGACACCTAAAGGTGAGCCGTAATGGCCTCATCTTTGGCAAGATCCTCCGGTTTTTTCACAGTTTTTTTTCCATTTTTTTTTCGGTTTTTTTTTTTTTTTTTTAACGTTCTGCTGACCCTCGTTCTTTAAATGACGCTATCCCGAGGAGGACACCTAAAGGTGAGCCGTAATGGCCTCATCTTTGGCAAGATCCTCCGGTTTTTTTCACAGTTTTTTTTCCATTTTTTTTTTCGGTTTTTTTTTTTTTTTTTTTTTTTTTAACGTTCTGCTGACCCTCGTTCTTTAAATGACGCTATCCCGAGGAGGACACCTAAAGGCGAGCCGTAATGGCCTCATCTTTGGCAAGCTCCTCCGGTTTTTTTCACAGTTTTATTCCAGATTTTTTTTTTTTTTTTTTTTTTTTTTTTTTTTTTTTTTTTTTTTTACGTTCTGCTGACCCTTGTTCTTTAAATGACGCTATCCCGAGGATGACACCTAAAGGTGAGCCGTAATAGCCTCATCTTTGGCAAGCTCCTCCGGTTTTTTTCACAGTTTTTTTTCCAGATTTTTTTTTTTTTCGGTTTTTTTTTTTTTTTTTTTTTTTTTTTTTTTTTTTTTTTTTTTTTTTTTACGTTCTGCTGACCCTCGTTCTTTAAATGACGCTATCCCGAGGAGGACACCTAAAGGGGAGCCGTAATGGCCTCATCTTTGGCAAGATCCTCCGGTTTTTTTCACAGTTTTTTTTCCATTTTTTTTTCGGTTTTTTTTTTTTTTTTTTAACGTTCTGCTGACCCTCGTTCTTTAAATGACGCTATCCCGAGGAGGACACCTAAAGGCGAGCCGTAATGGCCTCATCTTTGGCAAGCTCCTCCGGTTTTTTTCACAGTTTTTTTCCAGATTTATTTATTTTTTTTTTATTTTTTATTTTTTTTTTTATTTTTTTTTTATTTTTTTTTTTATGTTCTGCTCACCCTCGTTCTTTAAATGACGCTATCCCGAGGAGGACACCTAAAGGCGAGCCGTAATGGCCTCATCTTTGGCAAGCTCCTCCGGTTTTTTTCACAGTTTTATTCCAGATTTTTTTTTTTTTTTTTTTTTACGTTCTGCTGACCCTCGTTCTTTAAATGACGCTATCCCGAGGAGGACACCTAAAGGTGAGCCGTAATAGCCTCATCTTTGGCAAGCTCCTCCGGTTTTTTTTCACAGTTTTTTTTTTTTTTTTTTTTTTTTTTTTTTTTTTTTTTTTTTTTTTTTTTTTTTTTTTTTTTTACGTTCTGCTGACCCTCGTTCTTTAAATGACGCTATCCCAAGGAGGACACCTAAAGGTGAGCCGTAATGGCCTCATCTTTGGCAAGATCCTCCGGTTTTTTTCACAGTTTTTTTCCATATTTTTTTTTTCAGTTTTTTTTTTTTTTTTTTTTTACGTTCTGCTGACCCTCGTTCTTTAAATGACGCTATCCCGAGGAGGACACCTAAAGGCGAGCCGTAATGGCCTCATCTTTGGCAAGCTCCTCCGGTTTTTTTCACAGTTTTTTTTTTTTTTTTTTTATACGTTCTGCTGACCCTCATTCTTTAAATGACGCTATCCCGAAGAGGACACCTAAAGGTGAGCCGTAATGGCCTCATCTTTGGCAAGATCCTCCGGTTTTTTTCACAGTTTTTTTTCCATTTTTTTTCGGTTTTTTTTTTTTTTTTTTTTTTTTTTTTTTTTTTTTTTTTTTTTTTTACGTTCTGCTGACCCTCGTTCTTTAAATGACGCTATCCCGAGGAGGACACCTAAAGGTGAGCCGTAATGGCCTCATCTTTGGCAAGATCCTCCGGTTTTTTTCACAGTTTTTTTTCCATTTTCTTTTCGGTTTTTTTTTTTTTTTTTTTTTTTTTTTTTTTTTTATTACGTTCTGCTGACCCTCGTTCTTTAAATGACGCTATCCCGAGGAGTACACCTAAAGGTGAGCCGTAATGGCCTCATCTTTGGCAAGATCCTCCGGTTTTTTTCACAGTTTTATTCCAGATTTTTTTTTTTTTTTTTTTTTTTTTTTTTACGTTCTGCTGACCCTCGTTCTTTAAATGACGCTATCCCGAGGAGGACACCTAAAGGTGAGCCGTAATAGCCTCATCTTTGGCAAGCTCCTCCGGTTTTTTTTCACAGTTTTTTTTCCAGATTTTTTTTTTCGGTTTTTTTTTTTTTTACGTTCTGCTGACCCTCGTTCTTTAAATGACGCTATCCCGAGGAGGACACCGAAAGGAGCCGTAATGGCCTCATCTTTGGCAAGCTCCTCCGGTTTTTACCACAGTTTTTTTCCAGTTTTTTTTTTTTTTTTTTTTTTAACGTTCTGCTGACCCTCGTTCTTTAAATGACGCTATCCCGAGGAGGACACCTAAAGGCGAGCCGTAATGGCCTCATCTTTGGCAAGCTCCTCCGGTTTTTTTCACAGTTTTATTCCAGATTTTTTTTTTTTTTTTTTTTTTTTTTTTTACGTTCTGCTGACCCTCGTTCTTTAAATGACGCTATCCCGAGGAGGACACCGAAAGGAGCCGTAATGGCCTCATCTTTGGCAAGCTCCTCCGGTTTTTACCACAGTTTTTTTCCAGTTTTTTTTTTTTTTTTTTTTTTTTTTTTTTTTTTTTTTTTTTTTTAACGTTCTGCTGACCCTCTTTCTTTAAATGACGCTATCCCGAGGAGGACACCTAAAGGCGAGCCGTAATGGCCTCATCTTTGGCAAGCTCCTCCGGTTTTTTTCACAGGTTTCTTTTTTTTTTTTTTTTTTTATACGTTCTGCTGACCCTCATTCTTTAAATAACGCTATCCCGAAGAGGACACCTAAAGGTGAGCCGTAATGGCCTCATCTTTGGCAAGATCCTCCGGTTTTTTTCACAGTTTTTTTTCCATTTTTTTTTCGGTTTTTTTTTTTTTTTTTTTTTAAACGTTCTGCTGACCCTCGTTCTTTAAATGACGCTATCCCGAGGAGGACACCTAAAGGCGAGCCGTAATGGCCTCATCTTTGGCAAGCTCCTCCGGTTTTTTTCACAGTTTTTTTCCAGATTTATTTATTTATTTTTTATTTTTTATTTTTTATTTTTATTTTTTTTTTACGTTCTGCTGACCCTCGTTCTTTAAATGACGCTATCCCGAGGAGGACACCTAAAGGCGAGCCGTAATGGCCTCATCTTTGGCAAGCTCCTCCGGTTTTTTTCACAGTTTTATTCCAGATATTTTTTTTTTTTTTTTTTTTTTTTTTTTTTTTTTTTTTTTTTTACGTTCTGCTGACCCTCGTTCTTTAAATGACGCTATCCCGAGGAGGACACCTAAAGGTGAGCCGTAATAGCCTCATCTTTGGCAAGCTCCTCCGGTTTTTTTCACAGTTTTTTTTCCAGATTTTTTTTTTCGGTTTTTTTTTTTTTTTTTTTTTTACGTTCTGCTGACCCTCGTTCTTTAAATGACGCTATCCCGAGGAGGACACCTAAAGGCGAGCCGTAATGGCCTCATCTTTGGCAAGCTCCTCCGGTTTTTTTCACAGTTTTTTTCCAGATTTATTTATTTTTTTTATTTTTTATTGTTTTTTTATTTTTTTTTTAATTTTTTTTTTACGTTCTGCTGACCCTCGTTCTTTAAATGACGCTATCCCGAGGAGGACACCTAAAGGCGAGCCGTAATGGCCTCATCTTTGGCAAGCTCCTCCGGTTTTTTTCACAGTTTTATTCCAGATTTTTTTTTTTTTTTTTTACGTTCTGCTGACCCTCGTTCTTTAAATGACGCTATCCCGAGGAGGACACCTAAAGGTGAGCCGTAATAGCCTCATCTTTGGCAAGCTCCTCCGGTTTTTTTTCACAGTTTTTTTTCCAGATTTTTTTTTTCGGTTTTTTTTTTTTTTTTTTTTTTTTTTTTTTTTTTTTTTACGTTCTGCTGACCCTCGTTCTTTAAATGACGCTATCCCGAGGAGGACACCGAAAGGAGCCGTAATGGCCTCATCTTTGGCAAGCTCCTCCGGTTTTTACCACAGTTTTTTTCCAGTTTTTTTTTTTTTTTTTTTTTTTTTTTTTTTTTTTAACGTTCTGCTGACCCTCGTTCTTTAAATGACGCTATCCCGAGGAGGACACCTAAAGGCGAGTCGTAATGGCCTCATCTTTGGCAAGCTCCTCCGGTTTTTTTCACAGGTTTTTTTTTTTTTTTTTTTTTTTTTATACGTTCTGCTGACCCTCATTCTTTAAATAACGCTATCCCGAAGAGGACACCTAAAGGTGAGCCGTAATGGCCTCATCTTTGGCAAGATCCTCCGGTTTTTTTCACAGTTTTTTTTCCATTTTTTTTTCGGTTTTTTTTTTTTTTTTTTTTTTTTAAACGTTCTGCTGACCCTCGTTCTTTAAATGACGCTATCC
>NC_142439.1:62875000-62892500 GCF_059453495.1 Arachis ipaensis | reverse complement strand
AAGGGGAGCCGTAATGGCCTCATCTTTGGCAAGATCCTCCGGTTTTTTTCACACTTTTTTTTCCATTTTTGTTTTCGGTTTTTTTTTTTTTTTTTTTTTTTTTTTTTAACGTTCTGCTGACCCTCGTTCTTTAAATGACGCTATCCCGAGGAGGACACCTAAAGGCGAGCCGTAATGGCCTCATCTTTGGCAAGCTCCTCCGGTTTTTTTCACAGTTTTATTCCAGATTTTTTTTTTTTTTTTTAACGTTCTGCTGACCCTCGTTCTTTAAATGACGCTATCCCGAGGAGGACACCGAAAGGAGCCGTAATGGCCTCATCTTTGGCAAGCTCCTCCGGTTTTTACCACAGTTTTTTTCCAGTTTTTTTTTTTTTTTTTTTTTTTTTTTTTTTTTAACGTTCTGCTGACCCTCGTTCTTTAAATGACGCTATCCCGAGGAGGACACCTAAAGGCGAGCCGTAATGGCCTCATCTTTGGCAAGCTCCTCCGGTTTTTTTCACAGGTTTTTTTTTTTTTTTTTTTTTATACGTTCTGCTGACCCTCATTCTTTAAATGACGCTATCCCGAAGAGGACACCTAAAGGTGAGCCGTAATGGCCTCATCTTTGGCAAGATCCTCCGGTTTTTTTCACAGTTTTTTTTCCATTTTTTTTTCGGTTTTTTTTTTTTTTTTTTTAACGTTCTGCTGACCCTCGTTCTTTAAATGACGCTATCCCGAGGAGGACACCTAAAGGCGAGCCGTAATGGCCTCATCTTTGGCAAGCTCCTCCGGTTTTTTTCACAGTTTTTTTCCAGATTTATTTATTTATTTTTTATTTTTTATTTTTTATTTTTATTTTTTTTTTTACATTCTGCTGACCCTCGTTCTTTAAATGACGCTATCCCGAGGAGGACACCTAAAGGCGAGCCGTAATGGCCTCATCTTTGGCAAGCTCCTCCGGTTTTTTTCACAGTTTTATTCCAGATATTTTTTTTTTTTTTTTTTTTTTAACGTTCTGCTGACCCTCGTTCTTTAAATGACGTTATCCCGAGGAGGACACCTAAAGGTGAGCCGTAATAGCCTCATCTTTGGCAAGCTCCTCCGGTTTTTTTCACAGTTTTTTTTCCAGATTATTTTTTTTTTCGGTTTTTTTTTTTTTTTTTTTTTTTTTTTTTTTTTTTTTTTTTTTTTTTTTTACGTTCTGCTGACCCTCGTTCTTTAAATGACGCTATCCCGAGGAGGACACCTAAAGGGGAGCCGTAATGGCCTCATCTTTGGCAAGATCCTCCGGTTTTTTTCACAGTTTTTTTTCCATTTTTTTTTCGGTTTTTTTTTTTTTTTTTTTTTTTTTTTTTTTTTTAACGTTCTGCTGACCCTCGTTCTTTAAATGACGCTATCCCGAGGAGGACACCTAAAGGCGAGCCGTAATGGCCTCATCTTTGGCAAGCTCCTCCGGTTTTTTTCACAGTTTTTTTCCAGATTTATTTATTTTTTTTTTATTTTTTATTTTTATTTTTATTTTTTTTTATTTTTTTTTTATGTTCTGCTGACCCTCGTTCTTTAAATGACGCTATCCCGAGGAGGACACCTAAAGGCGAGCCGTAATGGCCTCATCTTTGGCAAGCTCCTCCGGTTTTTTTCACAGTTTTATTCCAGATTTTTATTTTTTTATTTTTTTTTACGTTCTGCTGACCCTCGTTCTTTAAATGACGCTATCCCGAGGAGGACACCTAAAGGTGAGCCGTAATAGCCTCATCTTTGGCAAGCTCCTCCGGTTTTTTTTCACAGTTTTTTTTCCAGATTTTTTTTTTTCGGTTTTTTTTTTTTTTTTTTATTACGTTCTGCTGACCCTCGTTCTTTAAATGACGCTATCCCGAGGAGGACACCGAAAGGAGCCGTAATGGCCTCATCTTTGGCAAGCTCCTCCGGTTTTTACCACAGTTTTTTTCCAGTTTTTTTTTTTTTTTTTTTTTTTTTTTTTTTTTTTTAACGTTCTGCTGACCCTCGTTCTTTAAATGACGCTATCCCGAGGAGGACACCTAAAGGCGAGCCGTAATGGCCTCATCTTTGGCAAGCTCCTCCGGTTTTTTTCACAGTTTTTTTTTTTTTTTTTTTATACGTTCTGCTGACCCTCATTCTTTAAATGACGCTATCCCGAAGAGGACACCTAATGGTGAGCCATAATGGCCTCATCTTTGGCAAGATCCTCCGGTTTTTTTCACAGTTTTTTTTCCATTTTTTTTTCGGTTTTTTTTTTTTTTTTTTTTTTTTTTTTTTTTTTTTTTTTTTTTTTTTTTTTTTTTACGTTCTGCTGACCCTCGTTCTTTAAATGACGCTATCCCGAGGAGGACACCTAAAGGTGAGCCGTAATGGCCTCATCTTTGGCAAGATCCTCCGGTTTTTTCACAGTTTTTTTTCCATTTTTTTTTCGGTTTTTTTTTTTTTTTTTTTTTTTTTTTTTTTTTTTTAACGTTCTGCTGACCCTCGTTCTTTAAATGACGCTATCCCGAGGAGGACACCTAAAGGTGAGCCGTAATGGCCTCATCATTGGCAAGATCCTCCGGTTTTTTTCACAGTTTTTTTTTCCATATTTTTTTTTTCGGTTTTTTTTTTTTTTTTTTTTTTTTTTTTTTTTTTTTATATACGTTCTGCTGACCCTCGTTCTTTAAATGACGCTATCCCGAGGAGGGCACCTAAAGGGGAGCCGTAATGGCCTCATCTTTGGCAAGATCCTCCGGTTTTTTTCACAGTTTTTTTTCCATTTTTTTTTTTGGTTTTTTTTTTTTTTTTTTTTTTTAACGTTCTGCTGACCCTCGTTCTTTAAATGACGCTATCCCGAGGAGGACACCTAAAGGCGAGCCTTAATGGCCTCATCTTTGGCAAGCTCCTCCGGTTTTTTTCACAGTTTTTTTCCAGATTTTTTTTTTTTTTTTTTTTTTTTTTTTTTTTTACGTTCTGTTGACCCTCGTTCTTTAAATGACGCTATCCCGAGGAGGACACCTAAAGGGGAGCCGTAATGGCCTCATCTTTGGCAAGATCCTCCAGTTTTTTTCACAGTTTTTTTTCCATTTTTTTTATCGGTTTTTTTTTTTTTTTTTTTTTTTTTTTAACGTTCTGCTGACCCTTGTTCTTTAAATGACGCTATCCCGAGGAGGACACCTAAAGGCGAGCCGTAATGGCCTCATCTTTGGCAAGCTCCTCCGGTTTTTTTCACAGTTTTTTTCCAGATTTATTTATTTTTTTTATTTTTTATTTTTATTTTTTATTTTTTTTTTATTTTTTTTTTTACGTTCTGCTGACCCTCGTTCTTTAAATGACGCTATCCCGAGGAGGACACCTAAAGGCGAGCCGTAATGGCCTCATCTTTGGCAAGCTCCTCCGGTTTTTTTCACAGTTTTATTCCAGATTTTTTTTTTTTTTTTTTTTTACGTTCTGCTGACCCTCGTTCTTTAAATGACGCTATCCCGAGGAGGACACCTAAAGGTGAGCCGTAATAGCCTCATCTTTGGCAAGCTCCTCCGGTTTTTTTTCACAGTTTTTTTTCCAGATTTTTTTTTTCGGTTTTTTTTTTTTTTTTTTTTTTTTTTTTTTTTTTTTTTTTTTACGTTCTGCTGACCCTCGTTCTTTAAATGACGCTATCCCGAGGAGGACACCGAAAGGAGCCGTAATGGCCTCATCTTTGGCAAGATCCTCCGATTTTTACCACAGTTTTTTTCCAGTTTTTTTTTTTTTTTTTTTTTTTTTTTTAACGTTCTGCTGACCCTCGTTCTTTAAATGACGCTATCCCGAGGAGGACACCTAAAGGCGAGCCGTAATGGCCTCATCTTTGGCAAGCTCCTCCGATTTTTTTCACAGTTTTTTTTTTTTTTTTTTTTTTTTTTTTTTTTTTACGTTCTGCTGACCCTCGTTCTTTAAAGGTTTAATTATTCTGTTGGTCCCTATACTTTCACCAAATTTTTAATTAGGTCCCTATACTTTTTTTCCTTTCAATTGGGTCCCTACACTGCTTTAATTTTGTAATTAAGTCCTTCCTAGTGTAAAAAATATTAGAGTTAACTGAACATTTCTTCGCAAATTGAAGGTATTTATAATTAAAAACTTAATTAAATCTTTGATCGCATGTATTTTGGTAAAAATATTATGTTAATTTTAACATTTTTAACATGAAAAGGATGTAATTACAAAATTAAAAGTAGTATAGGGACCCAATTGAAAGGAAAAAAAGTATAGGGACCTAATTAAAAATTTGGTGAAACTATAGGGACCAACAAAGTAATTAAACCTTCTTTAAATGACGCTATCCCGAGGAGGACACCTAAAGGGGAGCCGTAATGGCCTCATCTTTGGCAAGATCCTCCGGTTTTTTTCACAGTTTTTTTCCATTTTTTTTTCGGTTTTTTTTTTTTTTTTTTTAACGTTCTGCTGACCCTCGTTCTTTAAATGACGCTATCCCGAGGAGGACACCTAAAGGCGAGCCGTAATGGCCTCATCTTTGGCAAGCTCCTCCGGTTTTTTTCACAGTTTTATTCCAGATTTTTTTTTGTTTTTTTTTTTTTACGTTCTGCTGACCCTCGTTCTTTAAATGACGCTATCCCGAGGAGGACACCTAAAGGTGAGCCGTAATAGCCTCATCTTTGGCAAGATCCTCCGGTTTTTTTCACAGTTTTTTTTCCATTTTTTTTTTCGGTTTTTTTTTTTTTTTTTTTTTTTTTATGTTCTGCTGACCCTCCTTCTTTAAATGACGCTATCCCGAGGAGGACACTGAAAGGAGCCGTAATGGCCTCATCTTTGGCAAGCTCCTCCGGTTTTTACCACAGTTTTTTTCCAGTTTTTTTTTTTTTTTTTTTTTTTTTTTTTTTTTTTTTTTACGTTCTGCTGACCCACATTCTTTAAATGACGCTATCCCGAGGAGGACACCTAAAGGTGAGCCGTAATGGCCTCATCTTTGGCAAGATCCTCCGGTTTTTTTCACAGTTTTTTTTCCATTTTTTTTCGGTTTTTTTTTTTTTTTTTTTTTTTTACGTTCTGCTGACCCTCGTTCTTTAAATGACGCTATCCCGAGGAGGACTACTCACCATTAGCTGAGATGAAAGAAGAAGGAGCCACCAAGAGGTTGTATTGTCATTTAACTCCATCAGTATTGAATTGCTCTAATTTGGAAGTATGAATATGCCCATTTTAACAGAAACTGTTAGTGTAGTATGCATCAATTATGTTTTTGTAGGCTGGTTTTTATGTTGGCTTGTGTGTTCATTTTCACTTGACAAGAAGCATATGTTGTCCCCTGCATCTTTTAATTCAATAAAAGAACAGTTTGAATGTGAAGAATAATAGTCTCTGTTAGTTAGAAGTGGAATAAAAGTAAGTGGTGGTGTGTGTGTGATTGTATAATAACTCACTTTTAGTGAATAAAGAGCTAGGATATCTCCTTCTAAGTAGAGAGTGGCCTACTGTCTATGAATCTCAATTGAATTGAATTCCTTGGTTAGAAAGAAAAACAAAAAGAAAGAAAGAACAAAGAGAGCCAAAAAGTGGCAAAACAAAAGAAAAACAAAAAGAAATAAAGCTGGACACCAATAGCTTGAACTTTGAAATATATGCCTGTGATGTTTTTGTACTAGGATCTGCTTGGATTAGTAAGCTCTTAGGAGTGCCTCAACACTTGGTGACTTGGGTTAACTAACCCGGGATCATCAGCTGAAAATCCATTATCAAGAGCAACCTAACCACAAAACATTTAGTAGCCAAAGAGGTGCTGGGCATCAATGTTTTAAGAAGGAATGTGAGCCAAGTGTCTATGGTGAATAATGTGTCAAGTATAAAGAAAAGAAAATGAACTTGCTACACATGACACTCAAATAAAGCTTGTGAATAAAGTAAAAGCCAAGGATAAAGGAATAATGAGAGGTCATAGCAGTATGTCACTTGAAGCTTGAAGGAGACTTTCTAGGCCTAGGAGTCAATAAGAAGTGAGCATTTGCATATCCACATAAAACCCCATGAACTATCAATAACACTCTGCTAGCATGAACTTCCTCTTCCATTTCATTCTTTCTTCTTAATAATTCATTTCTTGCTTGGGGACAAGCAAGCTTTAAGTTTGGTGTTGTGATGACAAGTCATCCTAGCCCATTTTAGCTAGTCTTTTTCTTTAGTTTTCATTAGAATTATGCACTTTCTTGAGCTACAAGCAAGCTAATTGAGTAGATTTTCATGTTTCCCTTGATTGAACCAACCATATGTGAATTCATGCCATTTCATGAGGTTTTGAGCTATATTTGTTGCATATTGTGGAAGATTGAATACCTCATGATTTTGAGCAAAGCTTTGATTAGTTTGGTTGATCAATGATAGGTGAAGAAGGCTTGGAGAAAGGTTGAAGCAAAGAGGAATGACTAGGAGTGAAGAAAGGACAAGGGAATAAGTGAAAATTGAACCGGGTTGCATGAAGTTAGCCCCAACGTTAGCCCCCTAACTTGGAGGCTAACGTTGGGCATGTAAATCACTCCCTGGAAGTGGCCAACGTTAGCTCCAACGTTAGCCCCCTAACTTGGAGGCTAACGTTGGAACTTGAGAGTTTCTCCCCTGGGCACCAACGTTTGCGCCAACGTTAGCCCCCTAACTTGGAGGCTAACGTTGGCACTTAAAATACAAAGAGGGAGTAGGCCAACGTTTGCGCCAACGTTAGCCCCCTAACTTGGAGGCTAACGTTGGCGCCACTAATATCAAGCATTGCCAACGTTAGGGTCAAAGTTAGACCCCTAACGTTGGCACCAACGTCCAAACCAGGGAATTTAGCTTGCTGATATGAAAAGTTAGGGTCAAAGTTAGACCCCTAACTTTGACCCTAACGTTGAGATCATCTTTGGCCAACTTCAAAAATCGGTTCAATTGGTTCACTTCGGTTCTTCTTCAATCTTCAAGAGCAATCAACCAAGGCCTCTTTCAACCCAATTCCACCAAGAACAAAGGCCCAACTCAAGGCTTGAAGATCATTTTGGAAAGTGTATAAATAGGATAGAATTCAAGTTATTAAGGAGAGCTTTCCTTTTAGAATTTTCAATATAGTTTTCGGAGAGCTTTTGAACTTGAGTGAACTTTAATTTCTTGTTTTCATTGCTTTCAATTTCATTTTACATTTTGTCTTGGATCTTGGATTGGAGAATTGAAGAAATTCTGTTTCAATCTCAATCTTGGATCTCTCTGCTTTATTTACTGAATTTCATTTCCGGTTTATTGTTCTTCATCTCTTTTCTTTGCAATTTACAATTTCCTTGCTATTGCTCTTGTTGGATCTAGGAAGGCATTGAGATCTAGACTTGGTTTTCTAGTCTCTGGGTCCTGAGATCTAAATTCTCATTTCAATTCTCTGTTTAATGCTTTCATTGTTCATTTACTTTGCTGTTATAAGATCCGGTTCAATCCCAATTCCCTTTTCCTCTTCTGTTTGATGCAATTTAGTTTTTCCTTGTTTAAATTCTGCAAATCCTCATCCCAATCCCCTTTACTTTTCAAGCAATTTACATTTCTTGCACTTTAAGATTCTGCAATTTACATTTCTTGCACTTTAAGTTTCTGTCATTTAATTTCTTGTCCTTTAAGTTTCAGCAATTTACTTTCCCGCTCTCTTTAATTTCATGCAATTTACATTCTGCAAATTACAAGTCACCCAACCAACACTTGATTCGCTTGACTAAATCAACCACTAAACTAAAATTGCTCAATCCTTCAATCCCTGTGGGATCGACCTCACTCCCGTGAGTTTTTATTACTTGACACGACCCGGTGCACTTGCCGGTTAGTTTTGGGTGTTTTGGTAGAAATTCGTTTCTCACCAAAATATCTCATCAAGGACACCTAAAGGTGAGCCGTAATAGCCTCATCTTTGGCAAGCTCCTCCGGTTTTTTTTCACAGTTTTTTTTCCAGATTTTTTTTTCGGTTTTTTTTTTTTTTTTTTTTTTTTTTACGTTCTGCTGACCCTCGTTCTTTAAATGACGCTATCCCGAGGAGGACACCTAAAGGTGAGCCGTAATGGCCTCATCTTTGGCAAGATCCTCCGGTTTTTTTCACAGTTTTTTTTCAATTTTTTTTTCGGTTTTTTTTTTTTTTTTTTTTTTAACGTTCTGCTGACCCTCGTTCTTTAAATGACGCTATCCCGAGGAGGACACCTAAAGGCGAGCCGTGATGGCCTCATCTTTGGCAAGCTCCTCCGGTTTTTTTCACAGTTTTTTTCCAGATTTATTTTTTTTTTTTTTTTTTTTTTTTACGTTCTGCTGACCCTCGTTCTTTAAATGACGCTATCCCGAGGAGGACACCTAAAGGCGAGCCGTAATGGCCTCATCTTTGGCAAGCTCCTCCGGTTTTTTTCACAGTTTTTTTCCAGATTTATTTATTTATTTATTTATTTTTACGTTCTGCTGACCCTCGTTCTTTAAATGACGCTATCCCGAGGAGGACACCTAAAGGCGAGCCGTAATGGCCTCATCTTTGGCAAGCTCCTCCGGTTTTTTTCACAGTTTTATTCCAGATTTTTTTTTTTTTTTTTTTTTTTTTACGTTCTGCTGACCCTCGTTCTTTAAATGACGCTATCCCGAGGAGGACACCTAAAGGCGAGCCGTAATGGCCTCATTTTTGGTAAGCTCCTCCGGTTTTTTTCACAGTTTTATTCCAGATTTTTTTTTTTTTTTTATACGTTCTGCTGACCCTCGTTCTTTAAATGACGCTATCCCGAGGAGGACACCTAAAGGTGAGCCGTAATGGCCTCATCTTTGGCAAGATCCTCCGGTTTTTTTCACAGTTTTTTTTCCATTTTTTTTTCGGTTTTTTTTTTTTTTTTTTTTTAAACGTTCTGCTGACCCTCGTTCTTTAAATGACGCTATCCCGAGGAGGACACCTAAAGGTGAGCCGTAATGGCCTCATCTTTGGCAAGATCCTCCGGTTTTTTTCACAGTTTTTTTTTCCATATTTTTTTTTCGGTTTTTTTTTTTTAATAAGTTCTGCTGACCCTCGTTCTTTAAATGACGCTATCCCGAGGAGGACACCTAAAGGGGAGCCGTAATGGCCTCATCTTTGGCAAGATCCTCCGGTTTTTTTCACAGTTTTTTTTCCATTTTTTTTTTCGGTTTTTTTTTTTTTTTTTTTTTTTTTTTTTTTTTTAACGTTCTGCTGACCCTCGTTCTTTAAATGACGCTATCCCGAGGAGGACACCTAAAGGCGAGCCGTAATGGCCTCATCTTTGGCAAGCTCCTCCGGTTTTTTTCACAGTTTTTCTCCAGATTTTTTTTTTTTTTTTTAACGTTCTGCTGACCCTCGTTCTTTAAATGACGCTATCCCGAGGAGGACACCTAAAGGTGAGCCGTAATGGCCTCATCTTTGGCAAGCTCCTCCGGTTTTTTTCACAGTTTTTTTTCCAGATTTTTTTTTTCGGTTTTTTTTTTTTTTTTTTTTTTTTTTTTTTTTTTTTTTTTTTTTTTTTTTTTTTACGTTCTGCTGACCCTCGTTCTTTAAATGACGCTATCCCGAGGAGGACACCGAAAGGAGCCGTAATGGCCTCATCTTTGGCAAGCTCCTCCGGTTTTTACCACAGTTTTTTTCCAGTTTTTTTTTTTTTTTTTTTTTTTTTTTTTTTTTTTTTTTTTTTTTTTTTTTTTTTTTAACGTTCTGCTGACCCTCGTTCTTTAAATGACGCTATCCCGAGGAGGACACCCAAAGGCGAGCCGTAATGGCCTCATCTTTGGCAAGCTCCTCCGGTTTTTTTCACAGTTTTTTTTTTTTTTTTTTTTTTTTTTTTTTTTTTTTTTTTTTTTTTTTTTTTTTTTTTTTTTTTTTTTTACTTTCTGCTGACCCTCATTCTTTAAATGACGCTATCCCGAGGAGGACACCTAAAGGTGAGCCGTAATGGCCTCATCTTTGGCAAGATCCTCCGGTTTTTTTCACAGTTTTTTTTTCCATTTTTTCTTCGGTTTTTTTTTTTTTTTTTTTTTTAACGTTCTGCTGACCCTCGTTCTTTAAATGACGCTATCCCGAGGAGGACACCTAAAGGTGAGCCGTAATGGCCTCATCTTTGGCAAGATCCTCCGGTTTTTTTCACAGTTTTTTTTCCATTTTTTCTTCGGTTTTTTTTTTTTTTTTTTTTTAACGTTCTGCTCACCCTCGTTCTTTAAATGACGCTATCCCGAGGAGGACACCTAAAGGTGAGCCGTAATGGCCACATCTTTGGCAAGATCCTCCGGTTTTTTTCACAGTTTTTTTTTGCATTTTTTTTTTTTCGGTTTTTCTTTTTTTTTTTTTTTTTTTTTTTTTTTTTTTTTTTATACGTTCTGCTGACCCTCGTTCTTTAAATGACGCTATCCCGAGGAGGACACCTAAAGGGGAGCCGTAATGGCCTCATCTTTGGCAAGATCCTCCGGTTTTTTCACAGTTTTTTTTCCATTTTTTTTTTCGGTTTTTTTTTTTTTTTTTTTTTTTTTTTTTTTTTTTTTTTTTTTTTTATAAGTTCTGCTGACCCTCGTTCTTTAAATGACGCTATCCCGAGGAGGACACCTAAAGGCGAGCCGTAATGGCCTCATCTTTGGCAAGCTCCTCCGGTTTTTTTCACAGTTTTATTCCAGATTTTTTTTTTGTTTTTTTTTTTTTTTTACGTTCTGCTGACCCTCGTTCTTTAAATGACGCTATCCCGAGGAGGACACCTAAAGGTGAGCCGTAATAGCCTCATCTTTGGCAAGCTCCTCCGATTTTTTTTCACAGTTTTTTTTCCAGATTTTTTTTTTCGGTTTTTTTTTTTTTTTTTTTTTTTTTTTTTTTTTTTTTTTTTTTTTTTTTTTTTTTTTTTTTTACGTTCTGCTGACCCTCGTTCTTTAAATGACGCTATCCCGAAGAGGACACCGAAAGGAGCCGTAATGGCCTCATCTTTGGCAAGCTCCTCCGGTTTTTTTCACAATATTTTTTTTTTTTTTTTTTTTTTTTTTTTTTTAACGTTCTGCTAACCCTCGTTCTTTAAATGACGCTATCCCGAGGAGGACACCTAAAGGCGAGCCGTAATGGCCTTATCTTTGGCAAGCTCCTCCGGTTTTTTTCACAGTTTTTTTTTTTTTTTTATTTTTTTTTACGTTCTGCTGACCCTCATTCTTTAAATGACGCTATCCCGAGGAGGACACCTAAAGGTGAGCCGTAATGGCCTCATCTTTGGCAAGCTCCTCCGGTTTTTTTCACAGTTTTTTTTCCATTTTTTTTTCGGTTTTTTTTTTTTTTTTTTTTTTTTTTTTTTTTTTTTTTTTTTTTTTTTTTTTTTTTTTACGTTCTGCTGACCCTCATTCTTGAAATGACGCTATCCCGAGGAGGACACCTAAAGGTGAGCCGTAATGGCCTCATCTTTGGCAAGATCCTCCGGTTTTTTTCACAGTTTTTTTTCCATTTTTTTTTTCGGTTTTTTTTTTTTTTTTTTTTTTTTTTTTAAACGTTCTGCTGACCCTCGTTCTTTAAATGACGCTATCCCGAGGAGGACACCTAAAGGCGAGCCGTAATGGCCTGATCTTTGGCAAGCTCCTCCGGTTTTTTTCACAGTTTTATTCCAGATTTTTTTTCCGGTTTTTTTTTTTTTTTTTTTTTTTTTTTTTTTTTTTTTATACGTTCTGCTGACCCTCGTTCTTTAAATGACGCTATCCCGAGGAGGACACCTAAAGGTGAGCCGTAATAGCCTCATCTTTGGCAAGCTGCTCCGATTTTTTTCACAGTTTTTTTCCAGATTTTTTTTCCGGTTTTTTTGTCAGATTTTTTTTTCCGGTTTTTTTTTTTTTTTTTTTTTTTTTTTTTTTTTTTTTTTTTACCTTCCGCTGACCCTCGTTCTTTAAATGACGCTATCCCGAGGAGGACACCTAAAGGTGAGCCTTAATGGCCTCATCTTTGGCAAGCTCCTCCGGTTTTTTTTTCACAGTTTTTTTCAAGATTTTTTTTTCCGGTTTTTTTTTTTTTTTATACGTTCTGCTGACCCTCGTTCTTTAAATGACGCTATCCCGAGGAGGACACCTAAAGGTGAGCCGTAATAGCCTCATCTTTGGCAAGCTCCTCCGGTTTTTTTTCACAGTTTTTTTTCCAGATTTTTTTTTCGGTTTTTTTTTTTTTTTTTTTTTTCTGCTGACCCTCGTTCTTTAAATGACGCTATCCCGAGGAGGACACCTAAAGGCGAGCCGTAATGGCCTCATCTTTGGCAAGCTTCTCCGGGTTTTTTCACAGTTTTATTCCAGATTTTTTTCCTTTTTTTTTTTTTTATACGTTCTGCTGACCCTCGTTCTTTAAATGACGCTATCCCGAGGAGGACACCTAAAGGGGAGCCGTAATGGCCTCATCTTTGGCAAGATCCTCCGGTTTTTTTCACAGTTTTTTTTTCCATTTTTTTTTTCGGTTTTTTTTTTTTTTTTTTTTTTTTTTTTTTTTTTAACGTTCTGCTGACCCTCGTTCTTTAAATGACGCTATCCCGAGGAGGACACCTAAAGGCGAGCCGTAATGGCCTCATCTTTGGCAAGCTCCTCCGGTTTTTTTCACAGTTTTTTTTCCAGATTTTTTTTTTTTTTTTTTTTTTTTTTATTACGTTCTGCTGACCCTCGTTCTTTAAATGACGCTATCCCGAGGAGGACACCTAAAGGTGAGCCGTAATAGCCTCATCTTTGGCAAGCTCCTCCGATTTTTTTTCACAGTTTTTTTTCCAGATTTTTTTTTTCGGTTTTTTTTTTTTTTTTTTTTATTTTTTTTTATTTTACGTTCTGCTGACCCTCGTTCTTTAAATGACGCTATCCCGAGGAGGACACCGAAAGGAGCCGTAATGGCCTCATCTTTGGCAAGCTCCTCCGGTTTTTTTCACAGTTTTATTCCAGATTTTTTTTTTGTTTTTTTTTTTTTACGTTCTGCTGACCCTCGTTCTTTAAATGACGCTATCCCGAGGAGGACACCTAAAGGCGAGCCGTAATGGCCTCATCTTTGGCAAGCTCCT
Organism: Arachis ipaensis; assembly: GCF_059453495.1. NCBI lineage: Eukaryota > Viridiplantae > Streptophyta > Magnoliopsida > Fabales > Fabaceae > Arachis > Arachis ipaensis. Next base: position 62,879,535 of record NC_142439.1, on the reverse strand, counting down.
CCGGTTTTTTTCCAGATTTTTTTTCGGTTTTTTTTTGTTTTTTTTGTTTTTGTTTTTGTTTTTGTTTTTTTTTGTTTTTTTGTTTTTTTGTTTTGTTTTTTTTTTTTTTACGTTCTGCTGACCCTCGTTCTTTAAATGACGCTATCCCGAGGAGGAAACCTAAAGGCGAGCCGTAATGGCCTCATCTTTGGCAAGCTCCTCCGGTTTTTTTCACAGTTTTATTCCAGAATTTTTTCCGGTTTTTTTTTTTTTTTTTACGTTCTGCTGACCCTCGTTCTTTAAATGACGCTATCCCGAGGAGGACACCTAAAGGCGAGCCGTAATAGCCTCATCTTTGGCAAGCTCCTCCGGTTTTTTTCACAGTTTTTTTTCCATATTTTTTTTTCGGTTTTTTTTTTTTTTTTTTTTTTTTTTTTTACGTTCTGCTGACCCTCGTTCTTTAAATGACGCTATCCCGAGGAGGACACCGAAAGGCGAGCCGTAATGGCCTCATCTTTGGCAAGCTCCTCTGGTTTTTTTCACAGTTTTATTCCAGATTTTTTTCCTTTTTTTTTTTTTTTATACGTTCTGCTGACCCTCGTTCTTTAAATGACGCTATCCCGAGGAGGACACCTAAAGGGGAGCCGTAATGGCCTCATCTTTGGCAAGATCCTCCGGTTTTTTTCACAGTTTTTTTTTCCATTTTTTTTTTCGGTTTTTTTTTTTTTTTTTTTTTTTTTTTTTTTTTTTAACGTTCTGCTGACCCTCGTTCTTTAAATGACGCTATCCCGAGGAGGACACCTAAAGGCGAGCCGTAATGGCCTCATCTTTGGCAAGCTCCTCCGGTTTTTTTCACAGTTTTTTTTCCAGATTTTTTTTTTTTTTTTTTTTTTTTTTATTACGTTCTGCTGACCCTCGTTCTTTAAATGACGCTATCCCGAGGAGGACACCTAAAGGTGAGCCGTAATAGCCTCATCTTTGGCAAGCTCCTCCGATTTTTTTTCACAGTTTTTTTTCCAGATTTTTTTTTTCGGTTTTTTTTTTTTTTTTTTTTTTTTTTTTTTTTTATTTTACGTTCTGCTGACCCTCGTTCTTTAAATGACGCTATCCCGAGGAGGACACCGAAAGGAGCCGTAATGGCCTCATCTTTGGCAAGCTCCTCCGGTTTTTACCACAGTTTTTTTCCAGTTTTTTTTTTTTTTTTTTTTTTTTTTTTTTTTTTTTTTTTTTTTTTTTTTTTTTTTTTTTTTTTTTTTTTTACGTTCTGCTGACCCTCGTTCTTTAAATGACGCTATCCCGAGGAGGACACCTAAAGGCGAGCCGTAATGGCCTCATCTTTGGCAAGCTCCTCCGGTTTTTTTCACAGTTTTTTTTTTTTTTTTTTTTTTTTTTTTTTTTTTTTTTTTTTTTTTTTTTTTTTTTTTTACGTTCTGCTGACCCTCATTCTTTAAATGACGCTATCCCGAGGAGGACACCTAAAGGTGAGCCGTAATGGCCTCATCTTTGGCAAGATCCTCCGGTTTTTTTCACAGTTTTTTTTCCATTTTTTTTTTCGGTTTTTTTTTTTTTTTTTTTTTTTTTAACGTTCTGCTGACCCTCGTTCTTTAAATGACGCTATCCCGAGGAGGACACCTAAAGGCGAGCCGTAATGGCCTGATCTTTGGCAAGCTCCTCCGGTTTTTTTCACAGTTTTATTCCAGATTTTTTTTCCGGTTTTTTTTTTTTTTTTTTTTTTATATACGTTCTGCTGACCCTCGTTCTTTAAATGACGCTATCCCGAGGAGGACACCTAAAGGTGAGCCGTAATAGCCTCATCTTTGGCAAGCTGCTCCGATTTTTTTCACAGTTTTTTTCCAGATTTTTTTTCCGGTTTTTTTGTCAGATTTTTTTTTCGGTTTTTTTTTTTTTTTTTTTTTTTTTTTTTTTTTTTTTTTTTTTTTTTTTTTTTTTTTTTTTTTTACCTTCCGCTGACCCTCGTTCTTTAAATGACGCTATCCCGAGGAGGACACCTAAAGGTGAGCCTTAATGGCCTCATCTTTGGCAAGCTCCTCCGGTTTTTTTTCACAGTTTTTTTCAAGATTTTTTTTTCCGGTTTTTTTTTTTTTTATACGTTCTGCTGACCCTCGTTCTTTAAATGACGCTATCCCGAGGAGGACACCTAAAGGTGAGCCGTAATAGCCTCATCTTTGGCAAGCTCCTCCGGTTTTTTTTCACAGTTTTTTTTCCAGATTTTTTTTTCGGTTTTTTTTTTTTTTTTTTTTTTTTTTTTTTTTTTTATACGTTCTGCTGACCCTCGTTCTTTAAATGACGCTATCCCGAGGAGGACACCGAAAGGCGAGCCGTAATGGCCTCATCTTTGGCAAGCTCATCCGGTTTTTTTCCTTTTTTTTTTTTTTTTTTTTTTTTTTTTTTTTTTTTTTTTTTTTTTTTTTTTTTTTTTTTTTAACGTTCTGCTGACCCTCGTTCTTTAAATGACGCTATCCCGAGGAGGACACCTAAAGGCGAGCCGTAATGGCCTGATCTTTGGCAAGCTCCTCCGGTTTTTTTCACAGTTTTATTCCAGATTTTTTTTCCGGTTTTTTTTTTTTTTTTTTTTTTTAACGTTCTGCTGACCCTCGTTCTTTAAATGACGCTATCCCGAGGAGGACACCTAAAGGTGAGCCGTAATGGCCTCATCTTTGGCAAGATCCTCCGGTTTTTTTCACAGTTTTTTTTCCATATTTTTTTTCGGTTTTTTTTTTTTTTTTTTTTTTTTTTTTTTTTTTTTTTTTTACGTTCTGCTGACCCTCGTTCTTTCAATGACGCTATCCCGAGGAGGACACCTAAAGGGGAGCCGTAATGGCCTCATCTTTGGCAAGATCCTCCGGTTTTTTTCACAGTTTTTTTTCCATTTTTTTTTCGGTTTTTTTTTTTTTTTTAACGTTCTGCTGACCCTCGTTCTTTAAATGACGCTATCCCGAGGAGGACACCTAAAGGCGAGCCGTAATGGCCTCATCTTTGGCAAGCTCCTCCGGTTTTTTTCACAGTTTTATTCCAGATTTTTTTTTTGTTTTTTTTTTTTTACGTTCTGCTGACCCTCGTTCTTTAAATGACGCTATCCCGAGGAGGACACCTAAAGGCGAGCCGTAATGGCCTCATCTTTGGCAAGCTCCTCCGGTTTTTTTCCAGATTTTTTTTTGGTTTTTTTTTGTTTTTTTTGTTTTTGTTTTTGTTTTTGTTTTTTTTTGTTTTTTTGTTTTTTTGTTTTGTTTTTTTTTTTTTTACGTTCTGCTGACCCTCGTTCTTTAAATGACGCTATCCCGAGGAGGAAACCTAAAGGCGAGCCGTAATGGCCTCATCTTTGGCAAGCTCCTCCGGTTTTTTTCACAGTTTTATTCCAGAATTTTTTCCGGTTTTTTTTTTTTTTTTTACGTTCTGCTGACCCTCGTTCTTTAAATGACGCTATCCCGAGGAGGACACCTAAAGGCGAGCCGTAATAGCCTCATCTTTGGCAAGCTCCTCCGGTTTTTTTCACAGTTTTTTTTCCATATTTTTTTTTCGGTTTTTTTTTTTTTTTTTTTTTTTTTTTTTACGTTCTGCTGACCCTCGTTCTTTAAATGACGCTATCCCGAGGAGGACACCGAAAGGCGAGCCGTAATGGCCTCATCTTTGGCAAGCTCCTCTGGTTTTTTTCACAGTTTTATTCCAGATTTTTTTCCTTTTTTTTTTTTTTTATACGTTCTGCTGACCCTCGTTCTTTAAATGACGCTATCCCGAGGAGGACACCTAAAGGGGAGCCGTAATGGCCTCATCTTTGGCAAGATCCTCCGGTTTTTTTCACAGTTTTTTTTTCCATTTTTTTTTTCGGTTTTTTTTTTTTTTTTTTTTTTTTTTTTTTTTTTTTTTTAACGTTCTGCTGACCCTCGTTCTTTAAATGACGCTATCCCGAGGAGGACACCTAAAGGCGAGCCGTAATGGCCTCATCTTTGGCAAGCTCCTCCGGTTTTTTTCACAGTTTTTTTTCCAGATTTTTTTTTTTTTTTTTTTTTTTTTATTACGTTCTGCTGACCCTCGTTCTTTAAATGACGCTATCCCGAGGAGGACACCTAAAGGTGAGCCGTAATAGCCTCATCTTTGGCAAGCTCCTCCGATTTTTTTTCACAGTTTTTTTTCCAGATTTTTTTTTTCGGTTTTTTTTTTTTTTTTTTTTTTTTTTTTTTTTATTTTACGTTCTGCTGACCCTCGTTCTTTAAATGACGCTATCCCGAGGAGGACACCGAAAGGAGCCGTAATGGCCTCATCTTTGGCAAGCTCCTCCGGTTTTTACCACAGTTTATTTCCAGTTTTTTTTTTTTTTTTTTTTTTTTTTTTTTTTTTTTTTTTTTTTTTTTTTTTTTTTTTTTTTTTTTTTTTTTTTTTTTTTTTTTTTTTACGTTCTGCTGACCCTCGTTCTTTAAATGACGCTATCCCGAGGAGGACACCTAAAGGCGAGCCGTAATGGCCTCATCTTTGGCAAGCTCCTCCGGTTTTTTTCACAGTTTTTTTTTTTTTTTTTTTTTTTTTTTTTTTTTTTTTTT
>NC_142439.1:62870000-62872500 GCF_059453495.1 Arachis ipaensis | reverse complement strand
TTTTTTTTTTTTTTTTTTTTACGTTCTGCTGACCCTCATTCTTTAAATGACGCTATCCCGAGGAGGACACCTAAAGGTGAGCCGTAATGGCCTCATCTTTGGCAAGATCCTCCGGTTTTTTTCACAGTTTTTTTTCCATTTTTTTTTTCGGTTTTTTTTTTTTTTTTTTTTTTTTTTTTTTTTTTAACGTTCTGCTGACCCTCGTTCTTTAAATGACGCTATCCCGAGGAGGACACCTAAAGGCGAGCTGTAATGGCCTGATCTTTGGCAAGCTCCTCCGGTTTTTTTCACAGTTTTATTCCAGATTTTTTTTTCGGGTTTTTTTTTTTTTTTTTTTTTTTTTTTTTTTTTTTTTATACGTTCTGCTGACCCTCGTTCTTTAAATGACGCTATCCCGAGGAGGACACCTAAAGGTGAGCCTTAATGGCCTCATCTTTGGCAAGCTCCTCCGGTTTTTTTTCACAGTTTTTTTCAAGATTTTTTTTTCCGGTTTTTTTTTTTTTTATACGTTCTGCTGACCCTCGTTCTTTAAATGACGCTATCCCGAGGAGGACACCTAAAGGTGAGCCGTAATAGCCTCATCTTTGGCAAGCTCCTCCGGTTTTTTTTCACAGTTTTTTTTCCAGATTTTTTTTTCGGTTTTTTTTTTTTTTTTTTTTTTTTTTTTTTTTTTTTTTATACGTTCTGCTGACCCTCGTTCTTTAAATGACGCTATCCCGAGGAGGACACCGAAAGGCGAGCCGTAATGGCCTCATCTTTGGCAAGCTCCTCCGGTTTTTTTCACAGTTTTTTTCCAGATTTTTTTCCGGTTTTTTTTTTTTTAACGTTCTGCTGACCCTCGTTCTTTAAATGACGCTATCCCGAGGAGGACACCTAAAGGCGAGCTGTAATGGCCTGATCTTTGGCAAGCTCCTCCGGTTTTTTTCACAGTTTTATTCCAGATTTATTTTCCGGTTTTTTTTTTTTTTTTTTTTTTTTTTTTTTTTTATACGTTCTGCTGACCCTCGTTCTTTAAATGACGCTATCCCGAGGAGGACACCTAAAGGTGAGCCTTAATGGCCTCATCTTTGGCAAGCTCCTCCGGTTTTTTTTCACAGTTTTTTTCAAGATTTTTTTTTCCGGTTTTTTTTTTTTTTATACGTTCTGCTGACCCTCGTTCTTTAAATGACGCTATCCCGAGGAGGACACCTAAAGGTGAGCCGTAATAGCCTCATCTTTGGCAAGCTCCTCCGGTTTTTTTCACAGTTTTTTTTCCAGATTTTTTTTTTTTTTTTTTTTTTTTTATTACGTTCTGCTGACCCTCGTTCTTTAAATGACGCTATCCCGAGGAGGACACCTAAAGGTGAGCCGTAATAGCCTCATCTTTGGCAAGCTCCTCCGATTTTTTTTCACAGTTTTTTTTCCAGATTTTTTTTTTCGGTTTTTTTTTTTTTTTTTTTTTTTTTTTTTTTATTTTACGTTCTGCTGACCCTCGTTCTTTAAATGACGCTATCCCGAGGAGGACACCGAAAGGAGCCGTAATGGCCTCATCTTTGGCAAGCTCCTCCGGTTTTTACCACAGTTTTTTTCCAGTTTTTTTTTTTTTTTTTTTTTTTTTTTTTTTTTTTTTTTTTTTTTTTTTTTAACGTTCTGCTGACCCTCGTTCTTTAAATGACGCTATCCCGAGGAGGACACCTAAAGGCGAGCCGTAATGGCCTCATCTTTGGCAAGCTCCTCCGGTTTTTTTCACAGTTTTTTTTTTTTTTTTTTTTTTTTTTTTTTTTTTTTTTTTTTTTTTTTTTTTTTTTTTTTTACGTTCTGCTGACCCTCATTCTTTAAATGACGCTATCCCGAGGAGGACACCTAAAGGTGAGCCGTAATGGCCTCATCTTTGGCAAGATCCTCCGGTTTTTTTCACAGTTTTTTTTCCATTTTTTTTTCGGTTTTTTTTTTTTTTTTTTTTTAACGTTCTGCTGACCCTCGTTCTTTAAATGACGCTATCCCGAGGAGGACACCTAAAGGCGAGCCGTAATGGCCTGATCTTTGGCAAGCTCCTCCGGTTTTTTTCACAGTTTTATTCCAGATTTTTTTTCCGGTTTTTTTTTTTTTTTTTTTTTTTTTTTTTATATACGTTCTGCTGACCCTCGTTCTTTAAATGACGCTATCCCGAGGAGGACACCTAAAGGTGAGCCGTAATAGCCTCATCTTTGGCAAGCTGCTCCGATTTTTTTCACAGTTTTTTTCCAGATTTTTTTTCCGGTTTTTTTGTCAGATTTTTTTTTCGGTTTTTTTTTTTTTTTTTTTTTTTTTTTTTTTTTTTTTTTTTTTTTTTTTTTTTTTTTTTTTTTTTTTTTTTTTTTTACCTTCCGCTGACCCTCGTTCTTTAAATGACGCTATCCCGAGGAGGACACCTAAAGGTGAGCCTTAATGGCCTCATCTTTGGCAAGCTCCTCCGGTTTTTTTTCACAGTTTTTTTCAAGATTTTTTTTTCCGGTTTTTTTTTTTTTTATACGTTCTGCTG
>NC_142439.1:62860000-62867500 GCF_059453495.1 Arachis ipaensis | reverse complement strand
TTGTCAGATTTTTTTTTCCGGTTTTTTTTTTTTTTTTTTTTTTTTTTTTTTTTTTTTTTACCTTCCGCTGACCCTCGTTCTTTAAATGACGCTATCCCGAGGAGGACACCTAAAGGTGAGCCGTAATGGCCTCATCTTTGGCAAGATCCTCCGGTTTTTTTCACAGTTTTTTTTTCCATATTTTTTTTTTCGGTTTTTTTTTTTTTAATAAGTTCTGCTGACCCTCGTTCTTTAAATGACGCTATCCCGAGGAGGACACCTAAAGGGGAGCCGTAATGGCCTCATCTTTGGCAAGATCCTCCGGTTTTTTTCACAGTTTTTTTTCCATTTTTTTTTCGATTTTTTTTTTTTTTTTTTTTTTTTTTTTTTTTTTTAACGTTCTGCTGACCCTCGTTCTTTAAATGACGCTATCCCGAGGAGGACACCTAAAGGCGAGCCGTAATGGCCTCATCTTTGGCAAGCTCCTCCGGTTTTTTTCACAGTTTTTCTCCAGATTTTTTTTTTTTTTTTAACGTTCTGCTGACCCTCGTTCTTTAAATGACGCTATCCCGAGGAGGACACCTAAAGGTGAGCCGTAATGGCCTCATCTTTGGCAAGCTCCTCCGGTTTTTTTCACAGTTTTTTTTCCAGATTTTTTTTTTCGGTTTTTTTTTTTTTTTTTTTTTTTTTTTTTTTTTTTTATACGTTCTGCTGACCCTCGTTCTTTAAATGACGCTATCCCGAGGAGGACACCGAAAGGAGCCGTAATGGCCTCATCTTTGGCAAGCTCCTCCGGTTTTTACCACAGTTTTTTTCCAGTTTTTTTTTTTTTTTTTTTTTTTTTTTTTTTTTTTAACGTTCTGCTGACCCTCGTTCTTTAAATGACGCCATCCCGAGGAGGACACCTAAAGGCGAGCCGTAATGGCCTCATCTTTGGCAAGCTCCTCCGGTTTTTTTCACAGTTTTTTTTTTTTTTTTTTTTTTTTTTTTTTTTTTTTTTTAACGTTCTGCTGACCCTCATTCTTTAAATGACGCTATCCCGAGGAGGACACCTAAAGGTGAGCCGTAATGGCCTCATCTTTGGCAAGATCCTCCGGTTTTTTTCACAGTTTTTTTTCCATTTTTTCTTCGGTTTTTTTTTTTTTTTTTTTTTTAACGTTCTGCTGACCCTCGTTCTTTAAATGACGCTATCCCGAGGAGGACACCTAAAGGTGAGCCGTAATGGCCTCATCTTTGGCAAGATCCTCCGGTTTTTTTCACAGTTTTTTTTCCATTTTTTCTTCGGTTTTTTTTTTTTTTTTTTTTTTTTAACGTTCTGCTGACCCTCGTTCTTTAAATGACGCTATCCCGAGGAGGACACCTAAAGGTGAGCCGTAATGGCCTCATCTTTGGCAAGATCCTCCGGTTTTTTTCACAGTTTTTTTTTGCATATTTTTTTTTTCGGTTTTTCTTTTTTTTTTTTTTTTTTTTTTTTTTTTTTTATACGTTCTGCTGACCCTCGTTCTTTAAATGACGCTATCCCGAGGAGGACACCTAAAGGGGAGCCGTAATGGCCTCATCTTTGGCAAGATCCTCCGGTTTTTTCACAGTTTTTTTTCCATTTTTTTTTTCGGTTTTTTTTTTTTTTTTTTTTTTTTTTTTTTTTTATAAGTTCTGCTGACCCTCGTTCTTTAAATGACGCTATCCCGAGGAGGACACCTAAAGGCGAGCCGTAATGGCCTCATCTTTGGCAAGCTCCTCCGGTTTTTTTCACAGTTTTATTCCAGATTTTTTTTTTGTTTTTTTTTTTTTTTACGTTCTGCTGACCCTCGTTCTTTAAATGACGCTATCCCGAGGAGGACACCTAAAGGTGAGCCGTAATAGCCTCATCTTTGGCAAGCTCCTCCGGTTTTTTTTCACAGTTTTTTTTCCAGATTTTTTTTTTCGGTTTTTTTTTTTTTTTTTTTTTTTTTTTTTTTTTTTTTTTTTTTTTTTTACGTTCTGCTGACCCTCGTTCTTTAAATGACGCTATCCCGAAGAGGACACCGAAAGGAGCCGTAATGGCCTCATCTTTGGCAAGCTCCTCCGGTTTTTTTCACAATTTTTTTCCATTTTTTTTTTTTTTTTTTTTTTTTTTTTTTTTTTTTTAACGTTCTGCTAACCCTCGTTCTTTAAATGACGCTATCCCGAGGAGGACACCTAAAGGCGAGCCGTAATGGCCTTATCTTTGGCAAGCTCCTCCGGTTTTTTTCACAGTTTTTTTTTTTTTTTTTTATTTTTTTTTACGTTCTGCTGACCCTCATTCTTTAAATGACGCTATCCCGAGGAGGACACCTAAAGGTGAGCCGTAATGGCCTCATCTTTGGCAAGCTCCTCCGGTTTTTTCCACAGTTTTTTTTCCATTTTTTTTTCGGTTTTTTTTTTTTTTTTTTTTTTTTTTTTTTTTTTTTTTTTTTTTTTTTTTTTTTTTTTTACGTTCTGCTGACCCTCATTCTTGAAATGACGCTATCCCGAGGAGGACACCTAAAGGTGAGCCGTAATGGCCTCATCTTTGGCAAGATCCTCCGGTTTTTTTCACAGTTTTTTTTCGGTTTTTTTTTTTTTTTTTATTTATTTATTTTTTTTTTTAAACGTTCTGCTAACCCTCGTTCTTTAAATGACGCTATCCCGAGGAGGACACCTAAAGGCGAGCCGTAATGGCCTGATCTTTGGCAAGCTCCTCCGGTTTTTTTCACAGTTTTATTCCAGATTTTTTTTCTGGTTTTTTTTTTTTTTTTTTTTTTTTTTTTTTTTTTTTTTTTTTATACGTTCTGCTGACCCTCGTTCTTTAAATGACGCTATCCCGAGGAGGACACCTAAAGGTGAGCCGTAATAGCCTCATCTTTGGCAAGCTGCTCCGATTTTTTTCACAGTTTTTTTCCAGATTTTTTTTCCGGTTTTTTTGTCAGATTTTTTTTTCCGGTTTTTTTTTTTTTTACCTTCCGCTGACCCTCGTTCTTTAAATGACGCTATCCCGAGGAGGACACCTAAAGGTGAGCCTTAATGGCCTCATCTTTGGCAAGCTCCTCCGGTTTTTTTTTCACAGTTTTTTTCAAGATTTTTTTTTCCGGTTTTTTTTTTTTTTTTATACGTTCTGCTGACCCTCGTTCTTTAAATGACGCTATCCCGAGGAGGACACCTAAAGGTGAGCCGTAATAGCCTCATCTTTGGCAAGCTCCTCCGGTTTTTTTTTCACAGTTTTTTTTCCAGATTTTTTTTTCGGTTTTTTTTTTTTTTTTTTTTCTGCTGACCCTCGTTCTTTAAATGACGCTATCCCGAGGAGGACACCTAAAGGCGAGCCGTAATGGCCTCATCTTTGGCAAGCTTCTCCGGGTTTTTTCACAGTTTTATTCCAGATTTTTTTCCTTTTTTTTTTTTTTTTATACGTTCTGCTGACCCTCGTTCTTTAAATGACGCTATCCCGAGGAGGACACCTAAAGGGGAGCCGTAATGGCCTCATCTTTGGCAAGATCCTCCGGTTTTTTTCACAGTTTTTTTTTCCATTTTTTTTTTCGGTTTTTTTTTTTTTTTTTTTTTTTTTTTTTTTTTTTAACGTTCTGCTGACCCTCGTTCTTTAAATGACGCTATCCCGAGGAGGACACCTAAAGGCGAGCCGTAATGGCCTCATCTTTGGCAAGCTCCTCCGGTTTTTTTCACAGTTTTTTTTCCAGATTTTTTTTTTTTTTTTTTTTTTTTTATTACGTTCTGCTGACCCTCGTTCTTTAAATGACGCTATCCCGAGGAGGACACCTAAAGGTGAGCCGTAATAGCCTCATCTTTGGCAAGCTCCTCCGATTTTTTTTCACAGTTTTTTTTCCAGATTTTTTTTTTCGGTTTTTTTTTTTTTTTTTTTTTTTTTTTATTTTACGTTCTGCTGACCCTCGTTCTTTAAATGACGCTATCCCGAGGAGGACACCGAAAGGAGCCGTAATGGCCTCATCTTTGGCAAGCTCCTCCGGTTTTTACCACAATTTTTTTCCAGTTTTTTTTTTTTTTTTTTTTTTTTTTTTTTTTTTTTTAACGTTCTGCTGACCCTCGTTCTTTAAATGACGCTATCCCGAGGAGGACACCTAAAGGCGAGCCGTAATGGCCTCATCTTTGGCAAGCTCCTCCGGTTTTTTTCACAGTTTTTTTTTTTTTTTTTTTTTTTTTTTTTTTTTTTTACGTTCTGCTGACCCTCATTCTTTAAATGACGCTATCCCGAGGAGGACACCTAAAGGTGAGGCGTAATTGCCTCATCTTTGGCAAGATCCTCCGGTTTTTTTCACAGTTTTTTTTCCATTTTTTTTTTCGGTTTTTTTTTTTTTTTTTTTTTTTAACGTTCTGCTGACCCTCGTTCTTTAAATGACGCTATCCCGAGGAGGACACCTAAAGGCGAGCCGTAATGGCCTGATCTTTGGCAAGCTCCTCCGGTTTTTTTCACAGTTTTATTCCAGATTTTTTTTCCGGTTTTTTTTTTTTTTTTTTTTTTTTTTTTTTTTATATACGTTCTGCTGACCCTCGTTCTTTAAATGACGCTATCCCGAGGAGGACACCTAAAGGTGAGCCGTAATAGCCTCATCTTTGGCAAGCTGCTCCGATTTTTTTCACAGTTTTTTTCCAGATTTTTTTTCCGGTTTTTTTGTCAGATTTTTTTTTCGGTTTTTTTTTTTTTTTTTTTTTTTTTTTTTTTTTTTTTTTTTTTTTTTTTTTTTTTTTTTTTTTTTTTTTTACCTTCCGCTGACCCTCGTTCTTTAAATGACGCTATCCCGAGGAGGACACCTAAAGGTGAGCCTTAATGGCCTCATCTTTGGCAAGCTCCTCCGGTTTTTTTTCACAGTTTTTTTCAAGATTTTTTTTTCCGGTTTTTTTTTTTTTTTATACGTTCTGCTGACCCTCGTTCTTTAAATGACGCTATCCCGAGGAGGACACCTAAAGGTGAGCCGTAATAGCCTCATCTTTGGCAAGCTCCTCCGGTTTTTTTTCACAGTTTTTTTTCCAGATTTTTTTTTCGGTTTTTTTTTTTTTTTTTTTTTTTATTTTATACGTTCTGCTGACCCTCGTTCTTTAAATGACGCTATCCCGAGGAGGACACCGAAAGGCGAGCCGTAATGGCCTCATCTTTGGCAAGCTCCTCCGGTTTTTTTCACAGTTTTTTTCCAGATTTTTTTCCGGTTTTTTTTTTTTTTTTAACGTTCTGCTGACCCTCGTTCTTTAAATGACGCTATCCCGAGGAGGACACCTAAAGGCGAGCCGTAATGGCCTCATCTTTGGCAAGCTTCTCCGGGTTTTTTCACAGTTTTATTCCAGATTTTTTTCCTTTTTTTTTTTTTTTTATACGTTCTGCTGACCCTCGTTCTTTAAATGACGCTATCCCGAGGAGGACACCTAAAGGGGAGCCGTAATGGCCTCATCTTTGGCAAGATCCTCCGGTTTTTTTCACAGTTTTTTTTTCCATTTTTTTTTTCGGTTTTTTTTTTTTTTTTTTTTTTTTTTTTTTTTTTTTAACGTTCTGCTGACCCTCGTTCTTTAAATGACGCTATCCCGAGGAGGACACCTAAAGGCGAGCCGTAATGGCCTCATCTTTGGCAAGCTCCTCCGGTTTTTTTCACAGTTTTTTTTCCAGATTTTTTTTTTTTTTTTTTTTTTTATTACGTTCTGCTGACCCTCGTTCTTTAAATGACGCTATCCCGAGGAGGACACCTAAAGGTGAGCCGTAATAGCCTCATCTTTGGCAAGCTCCTCCGATTTTTTTTCACAGTTTTTTTTCCAGATTTTTTTTTTCGGTTTTTTTTTTTTTTTTTTTTTTTTTTTTTTTTTTATTTTACGTTCTGCTGACCCTCGTTCTTTAAATGACGCTATCCCGAGGAGGACACCGAAAGGAGCCGTAATGGCCTCATCTTTGGCAAGCTCCTCCGGTTTTTACCACAATTTTTTTCCAGTTTTTTTTTTTTTTTTTTTTTTTTTTTTTTTTTTTTTTTAACGTTCTGCTGACCCTCGTTCTTTAAATGACGCTATCCCGAGGAGGACACCTAAAGGCGAGCCGTAATGGCCTCATCTTTGGCAAGCTCCTCCGGTTTTTTTCACAGTTTTTTTTTTTTTTTTTTTTTTTTTTTTTTTTTTTTTTTACGTTCTGCTGACCCTCATTCTTTAAATGACGCTATCCCGAGGAGGACACCTAAAGGTGAGGCGTAATTGCCTCATCTTTGGCAAGATCCTCCGGTTTTTTTCACAGTTTTTTTTCCATTTTTTTTTTCGGTTTTTTTTTTTTTTTTTTTTTTAACGTTCTGCTGACCCTCGTTCTTTAAATGACGCTATCCCGAGGAGGACACCTAAAGGCGAGCCGTAATGGCCTGATCTTTGGCAAGCTCCTCCGGTTTTTTTCACAGTTTTATTCCAGATTTTTTTTCCGGTTTTTTTTTTTTTTTTTTTTTTTTTTTTTTTTTTTATATACGTTCTGCTGACCCTCGTTCTTTAAATGACGCTATCCCGAGGAGGACACCTAAAGGTGAGCCGTAATAGCCTCATCTTTGGCAAGCTGCTCCGATTTTTTTCACAGTTTTTTTCCAGATTTTTTTTCCGGTTTTTTTGTCAGATTTTTTTTTCGGTTTTTTTTTTTTTTTTTTTTTTTTTTTTTTTTTTTTTTTTTTTTTTTTTTTTTTTTTTTTTTTTTTTTTACCTTCCGCTGACCCTCGTTCTTTAAATGACGCTATCCCGAGGAGGACACCTAAAGGTGAGCCTTAATGGCCTCATCTTTGGCAAGCTCCTCCGGTTTTTTTTCACAGTTTTTTTCAAGATTTTTTTTTCCGGTTTTTTTTTTTTTTATACGTTCTGCTGACCCTCGTTCTTTAAATGACGCTATCCCGAGGAGGACACCTAAAGGTGAGCCGTAATAGCCTCATCTTTGGCAAGCTCCTCCGGTTTTTTTTCACAGTTTTTTTTCCAGATTTTTTTTTCGGTTTTTTTTTTTTTTTTTTTTTTTTATTTTATACGTTCTGCTGACCCTCGTTCTTTAAATGACGCTATCCCGAGGAGGACACCGAAAGGCGAGCCGTAATGGCCTCATCTTTGGCAAGCTCCTCCGGTTTTTTTCACAGTTTTTTTCCAGATTTTTTTCCGGTTTTTTTTTTTTTTTTAACGTTCTGCTGACCCTCGTTCTTTAAATGACGCTATCCCGAGGAGGACACCTAAAGGCGAGCCGTAATGGCCTCATCTTTGGCAAGCTCCTCCGGTTTTTTTCACAGTTTTTTTTTTTTTTTTTTTTTTTTTACCTTCCGCTGACCCTCGTTCTTTAAATGACGCTATCCCGAGGAGGACACCTAAAGGTGAGCCTTAATGGCCTCATCTTTGGCAAGCTCCTCCGGTTTTTTTTCACAGTTTTTTTCAAGATTTTTTTTTCCGGTTTTTTTTTTTTTTATACGTTCTGCTGACCCTCGTTCTTTAAATGACGCTATCCCGAGGAGGACACCTAAAGGTGAGCCGTAATAGCCTCATCTTTGGCAAGCTCCTCCGGTTTTTTTTCAC
>NC_142439.1:62837500-62852500 GCF_059453495.1 Arachis ipaensis | reverse complement strand
TTTTTTTTTTTTTTTTTTACGTTCTGCTGACCCTCGTTCTTTAAATGACGCTATCCCGAGGAGGACACCTAAAGGTGAGCCATAATAGCCTCATCTTTGGCAAGCTCCTCCGGTTTTTTTTCACAGTTTTTTTTCCAGATTTTTTTTTTCGGTTTTTTTTTTTTTTTTTTTTTTTTTTTTTTTTTTTTTTTTACGTTCTGCTGACCCTCGTTCTTTAAATGACGCTATCCCGAGGAGGACACCGAAAGGAGCCGTAATGGCCTCATCTTTGGCAAGCTCCTCCGGTTTTTACCACAGTTTTTTTCCAGTTTTTTTTTTTTTTTTTTAACGTTCTGCTGACCCTCGTTCTTTAAATGACGCTATCCCGAGGAGGACACCTAAAGGCGAGCCGTAATGGCCTCATCTTTGGCAAGCTCCTCCGGTTTTTTTTCACAGTTTTTTTTTTTTTTTTTTTTTTTTTATACGTTCTGCTGACCCTCATTCTTTAAATGACGCTATCCCGAGGAGGACACCTAAAGGTGAGCCGTAATGGCCTCATCTTTGGCAAGATCCTCCGGTTTTTTTCACAGTTTTTTTTCCATTTTTTTTTTCGGTTTTTTTTTTTTTTTTTTTTTTTTTTTTTTTTTTTTAACGTTCTGCTGACCCTCGTTCTTTAAATGACGCTATCCCGAGGAGGACACCTAAAGGCGAGCCGTAATGGCCTGATCTTTGGCAAGCTCCTCCGGTTTTTTTCACAGTTTTATTCCAGACTTTTTTTTCCGGTTTTTTTTTTTTTTTTTTTTTAACGTTCTGCTGACCCTCGTTCTTTAAATGACGCTATCCCGAGGAGGACACCTAAAGGTGAGCCGTAATGGCCTCATCTTTGGCAAGATCCTCCGGTTTTTTTCACAGTTTTTTTTCCATTTTTTTTTCGGTTTTTTTTTTTTTTAACGTTCTGCTGACCCTCGTTCTTTAAATGACGCTATCCCGAGGAGGACACCTAAAGGCGAGCCGTAATGGCCTCATCTTTGGCAAGCTCCTCCGGTTTTTTTCACAGTTTTATTCCAGATTTTTTTTTTGTTTTTTTTTTTTTTACGTTCTACTGACCCTCGTTCTTTAAATGACGCTATCCCGAGGAGGACACCTAAAGGTGAGCCGTAATAGCCTCATCTTTGGCAAGCTCCTCCGGTTTTTTTTCACAGTTTTTTTTCCAAATTTTTTTTTTCGGTTTTTTTTTTTTTTTTTTTTTTTTTTTTTTTTTAACTTCTGCTGACCCTCGTTCTTTAAATGACCCTATCCCGAGGAGGACACCGAAAGGAGCCGTAATGGCCTCATCTTTGGCAAGCTCCTCCGGTTTTTTTCACAGTTTTTTTCCAGTTTTTTTTTTTTTTTGTTTTTTTTTTTTTTAACGTTCTGCTAACCCTCGTTCTTTAAATGACGCTATCCCGAGGAGGACACCTAAAGGCGAGCCGTAATGGCCTTATCTTTGGCAAGCTCCTCCGGTTTTTTTCACAGTTTTTTTTTTTTTTTTTTTTTTTTTTTTTTTTTTTTTTTTTTTTTTTTTTTTTACGTTCTGCTGACCCTCATTCTTTAAATGACGCTATCCCGAGGAGGACACCTAAAGGTGAGCCGTAATGGCCTCATCTTTGGCAAGATCCTCCGGTTTTTTTCACAGTTTTTTTTCCATTTTTTTTTTCGGTTTCTTTTTTTTTTTTTTTTTTTTTTTTTTTTATTTTACGTTCTGCTGACCCTCGTTCTTTAAATGACGCTATCCCGAGGAGGACACCTAAAGGCGAGCCGTAATGGCCTCATTTTTGGCAAGCTCCTCCGGTTTTTTTCACTTTTTTTTTTTTTTTTTTTTTTTTTTTTTTTTTTTTTACGTTCTGCTGACCCTCATTCTTTAAATGACGCTATCCCGAGGAGGACACCTAAAGGTGAGCCGTAATGGCCTCATCTTTGGCAAGATCCACCGGTTTTTTTCACAGTTTTTTTTCCATTTTTTTTTTCGGTTTTTTTTTTTTTTTTTTTTTTTTTTTTTTTTTTTAACGTTCTGCTGACCCTCGTTCTTTAAATGACGCTATCCCGAGGAGGACACCTAAAGGCGAGCTGTAATGGCCTGATCTTTGGCAAGCTCCTCCGGTTTTTTTCACAGTTTTATTCCAGATTTTTTTTCCGGTTTTTTTTTTTTTTTTTTTTTTTTTTTTTTTTTTATACGTTCTGCTGACCCTCGTTCTTTAAATGACGCTATCCCGAGGAGGACACCTAAAGGTGAGCCGTAATAGCCTTATCTTTGGCAAGCTGCTCCGATTTTTTTCACAGTTTTTTTCCAGATTTTTTTTCCGGTTTTTTTGTCAGATTTTTTTTTCCGGTTATTTTTTTTTTTTTTTTTTTTTTTTTTTTTTTTTTTTTTTTTTTTTTACCTTCCGCTGACCCTCGTTCTTTAAATGACGCTATCCCAAGGAGGACACCTAAAGGTGAGCCTTAATGGCCTCATCTTTGGCAAGCTCTTCCGGTTTTTTTTCACAGTTTTTTTCAAGATTTTTTTTTCCGGTTTTTTTTTTTTTTTATACGTTCTGCTGACCCTCGTTCTTTAAATGACGCTATCCCGAGGAGGACACCTAAAGGTGAGCCGTAATAGCCTCATCTTTGGCAAGCTCCTCCGGTTTTTTTTCACAGTTTTTTTTCCAGATTTTTTTTTCGGTTTTTTTTTTTTTTTTTTTTTTTTTTTTTTTTTTATACGTTCTGCTGACCCTCGTTCTTTAAATGACGCTATCCCGAGGAGGACTCCGAAAGGCTAGCCGTAATGGCCTCATCTTTGGCAAGATCCTCCGGTTTTTTTCACAGTTTTTTTTCCATTTTTTTTTCGGTTTTTTTTTTTTTTTTTAACGTTCTGCTGACCCTCGTTCTTTAAATGACGCTATCCCGAGGAGGACACCTAAAGGCGAGCCGTAATGGCCTCATCTTTGGCAAGCTCCTCCGGTTTTTTTCACAGTTTTATTCCAGATTTTTTTTTTGTTTTTTTTTTTTTTACGTTCTGCTGACCCTCGTTCTTTAAATGACGCTATCCCGAGGAGGACACCTAAAGGTGAGCCGTAATAGCCTCATCTTTGGCAAGCTCCTCCGGTTTTTTTTCACAGTTTTTTTTCCAGATTTTTTTTTTCGGTTTTTTTTTTTTTTTTTTTTTTTTTTTTACGTTCTGCTGACCCTCGTTCTTTAAATGACCCTATCCCGAGGAGGACACCGAAAGGAGCCGTAATGGCCTCATCTTTGGCAAGCTCCTCCGGTTTTTTTCACAGTTTTTTTCCAGTTTTTTTTTTTGTTTTTTTTTTTTTTTTTAACGTTCTGCTAACCCTCGTTCTTTAAATGACGCTATCCCGAGGAGGACACCTAAAGGCGAGCCGTAATGGCCTTATCTTTGGCAAGCTCCTCCGGTTTTTTTCACAGTTTTTTTTTTTTTTTTTTTTTTTTTTTTTTTTTTTTTTTTTTTTTTTTTTTTTTACGTTCTGCTGACCCTCATTCTTTAAATGACGCTATCCCGAGGAGGACACCTAAAGGTGAGCCGTAATGGCCTCATCTTTGGCAAGATCCTCCGGTTTTTTTCACAGTTTTTTTTCCATTTTTTTTTCGGTATTTTTTTTTTTTTTTTTTTTTTTTTTTTATACGTTCTGCTGACCCTCGTTCTTTAAATGACGCTATCCCGAGGAGGACACCTAAAGGCGAGCCGTAATGGCCTCATTTTTGGCAAGCTCCTCCGGTTTTTTTCACAGTTTTTTTTTTTTTTTTTTTTTTTTTTTTTTTTTTTTTTTTTTTTTTTTTTTTTTTTTTTTTTTTTACGTTCTGCTGACCCTCATTCTTTAAATGACGCTATCCCGAGGAGGACACCTAAAGGTGAGCCGTAATGGCCTCATCTTTGGCAAGATCCTCCGGTTTTTTTCACAGTTTTTTTTCCATTTTTTTTTTCGGTTTTTTTTTTTTTTTTTTTTTTTTTTTTTTTTTAACGTTCTGCTGACCCTCGTTCTTTAAATGACGCTATCCCGAGGAGGACACCTAAAGGCGAGCCGTAATGGCCTGATCTTTGGCAAGCTCCTCCGGTTTTTTTCACAGTTTTATTCCAGATTTTTTTTCCGGTTTTTTTTTTTTTTTTTTTTTTTTTTTTTTTTTTATACGTTCTGCTGACCCTCGTTCTTTAAATGACGCTATCCCGAGGAGGACACCTAAAGGTGAGCCGTAATAGCCTCATCTTTGGCAAGCTGCTCCGATTTTTTTCACAGTTTTTTTCCAGATTTTTTTTCCGGTTTTTTTGTCAGATTTTTTTTTCCGGTTTTTTTTTTTTTTTTTTTTTTTTTTTTTTTTTTTTTTTTTTACCTTCCGCTGACCCTCGTTCTTTAAATGACGCTATCCCGAGGAGGACACCTAAAGGTGAGCCTTAATGGCCTCATCTTTGGCAAGCTCCTCCGGTTTTTTTTCACAGTTTTTTTCAAGATTTTTTTTTCCGGTTTTTTTTTTTTTATACGTTCTGCTGACCCTCGTTCTTTAAATGACGCTATCCCGAGGAAGACACCTAAAGGTGAGCCGTAATAGCCTCATCTTTGGCAAGCTCCTCCGGTTTTTTTTCACAGTTTTTTTTCCAGATTTTTTTTTCGGTTTTTTTTTTTTTTTTTTTTTTATACGTTCTGCTGACCCTCGTTCTTTAAATGACGCTATCCCGAGGAGGACACCGAAAGGCGAGCCGTAATGGCCTCATCTTTGGCAAGCTACTCCGGTTTTTTTCACAGTTTTTTTCCAGATTTTTTTCCGGTTTTTTTTTTTTTAACGTTCTGCTGACCCTCGTTCTTTAAATGACGCTATCCCGAGGAGGACACCTAAAGGCGAGCCGTAATGGCCTCATCTTTGGCAAGCTCCTCCGGTTTTTTTCCTTTTTTTTTTTTTTTTTTTTTTTTTTTTTTTTACGTTCTGCTGACCCTCGTTCTTTAAATGACGCTATCCCGAGGAGGACACCTAAAGGCGAGCCGTAATGGCCTCATTTTTGGCAAGCTCCTCCGGTTTTTTTCACAGTTTTTTTTTTTTTTTTTTTTTTTTTTTTTTTTTTTTTTTACGTTCTGCTGACCCTCATTCTTTAAATGACGCTATCCCGAGGAGGACACCTAAAGGTGAGCCGTAATGGCCTCATCTTTGGCAAGATCCTCCGGTTTTTTTCACAGTTTTTTTTCCATATTTTTTTTCGGTTTTTTTTTTTTTTTTTTTTTTTTTTTTTTTTTTTTAACGTTCTGCTGACCCTCGTTCTTTAAATGACGCTATCCCGAGGAGGACACCTAAAGGCGAGCCGTAATGGCCTGATCTTTGGCAAGCTCCTCCGGTTTTTTTCACAGTTTTATTCCAGATTTTTTTTCCGGTTTTTTTTTTTTTTTTTTTTTTTTTTTTTTTTTTTTATACGTTCTGCTGACCCTCGTTCTTTAAATGACGCTATCCCGAGGAGGACACCTAAAGGTGAGCCGTAATAGCCTCATCTTTGGCAAGCTGCTCCGATTTTTTTCACAGTTTTTCTCCAGATTTTTTTTCCGGTTTTTTTGTCAGATTTTTTTTTCCGGTTTTTTTTTTTTTTTTTTTTTTTTTTTTTTTTTTTTTTTTTTTTTTACCTTCCGCTGACCCTCGTTCTTTAAATGACGCTATCCCGAGGAGGACACCTAAAGGTGAGCCTTAATGGCCTCATCTTTGGCAAGCTCCTCCGGTTTTTTTTCACAGTTTTTTTCAAGATTTTTTTTTCCGGTTTTTTTTTTTTTTATACGTTCTGCTGACCCTCGTTCTTTAAATGACGCTATCCCGAGGAAGACACCTAAAGGTGAGCCGTAATAGCCTCATCTTTTGCAAGCTCCTCCGGTTTTTTTTCACAGTTTTTTTTCCAGATTTTTTTTTCGGTTTTTTTTTTTTTTTTTTTTAATACGTTCTGCTGACCCTCGTTCTTTAAATGACGCTATCCCGAGGAGGACACCGAAAGGCGAGCCGTAATGGCCTCATCTTTGGCAAGCTACTCCGGTTTTTTTCACAGTTTTTTTCCAGATTTTTTTCCGGTTTTTTTTTTTTTAACGTTCTGCTGACCCTCGTTCTTTAAATGACGCTATCCCGAGGAGGACACCTAAAGGCGAGCCGTAATGGCCTCATCTTTGGCAAGCTCCTCCGGTTTTTTTCCTTTTTTTTTTTTTTTTTTTTTTTTTTTTTTTTTTTTTTACGTTCTGCTGACCCTCGTTCTTTAAATGACGCTATCCCGTGGAGGACACCTAAAGGCGAGCCGTAATGGCCTGATCTTTGGCAAGCTCCTCCGGTTTTTTTCACAGTTTTATTCCAGATATTTTTTCCGGTTTTTTTTTTTTTTTTTTTTTTTACGTTCTGCTGACCCTCGTTCTTTAAATGACGCTATCCCGAGGAGGACACTTAAAGGTGAGCCGTAATGGCCTCATCTTTGGCAAGATCCTCCGGTTTTTTTCACAGTTTTTTTTCCATATTTTTTTTTTCGGTTTTTTTTTTTTTTTTTTTTTTTTTTTTTTTTTTTTTTTTTTTTTTTTTTTTTTTTTTTTTTTTTTTTTTTTACGTTCTGCTGACCCTCGTTCTTTCAATGACGCTATCCCGAGGAGGAACCTAAAGGGGAGCCGTAATGGCCTCATCTTTGGCAAGATCCTCCAGTTTTTTTCACAGTTTTTTTTCCATTTTTTTTCGGTTTTTTTTTTTTTTTTAACGTTCTGCTGACCCTCGTTCTTTAAATGACGCTATCCCGAGGAGGACACCTAAAGGCGAGCCGTAATGGCCTCATCTTTGGCAAGCTCCTCCGGTTTTTTTCACAGTTTTTTTCCAGATTTATTTATTTATTTATTTATTTATTTATTTATTTATTTTTATTATTTTTTTTTTTACGTTCTGCTGACCCTCGTTCTTTAAGTGACGCTATCCCGAGGAGGACACCTAAAGGCGAGCCGTAATGGCCTCATCTTTGGCAAGCTCCTCCGGTTTTTTTCACAGTTTTATTCCAGATTTTTTTTTTTTTTTTTTTATACGTTCTGCTGACCCTCGTTCTTTAAATGACGCTATCCCGAGGAGGACACCTAAAGGTGAGCCGTAATAGCCTCATATTTGGCAAGCTCCTCCGGTTTTTTTTCACAGTTTTTTTTCCAGATTTTTTTTTTCGTTTTTTTTTTTTTTTTTTTTTTTTTTTTTTTTTTTTTTTTTTTTTTTTACGTTCTGCTGACCCTCGTTCTTTAAATGACGCTATCCCGAGGAGGACACCTAAAGGTGAGCCGTAATAGCCTCATCTTTGGCAAGCTCCTCCGGTTTTTTTTCACAGTTTTTTTTCCAGATTTTTTTTTCGGTTTTTTTTTTTTTATTTTTTTTTTTTATTTTTACGTTCTGCTGACCCTCCTTCTTTAAATGACGCTATCCCGAGGAGGACACCGAAAGGAGCCGTAATGGCCTCATCTTTGGCAAGCTCCTCCGGTTTTTACCACAGTTTTTTTCCAGTTTTTTTTTTTTTTTTTTTTAACGTTCTGCTGACCCTCGTTCTTTAAATGACGCTATCCCGAGGAGGACACCTAAAGGCGAGCCGTAATGGCCTTATCTTTGGCAAGCTCCTCCGGTTTTTTTCACAGTTTTTTTTTTTTTTTTTTTTTTTTTTTTTTTTTTACGTTCTGCTGACCCTCATTCTTTAAATGACGCTATCCCGAGGAGGACACCTAAAGGTGAGCCGTAATGGCCTCATCTTTGGCAAGATCCTCCGGTTTTTTTCACAGTTTTTTTTCCTTTTTTTTTTTCGGTTTTTTTTTTTTTTTTTTTTTTTTTTTTTTTTTTTTACGTTCTGCTGACCCTCGTTCTTTAAATGACGCTATCCCGAGGAGGACACCTAAAGGCGAGCCGTAATGGCCTCATTTTTGGCAAGCTCCTCCGGTTTTTTTCACAGTTTTTTTTTTTTTTTTTTTTTTTTTTTTTTTTTTTTTTTTTTTTTTTTTTAACGTTCTGCTGACCCTCATTCTTTAAATGACGCTATCCCGAGGAGGACACCTAAAGGTGAGCCGTAATGGCCTCATCTTTGGCAAGATCCTCCGGTTTTTTTCACAGTTTTTTTTCCATTTTTTTTCGGTTTTTTTTTTTTTTTTTTTTTTTTTTTTTTTTTTTTAACGTTCTGCTGACCCTCGTTCTTTAAATGACGCTATCCCGAGGAGGACACCTAAAGGCGAGCCGTAATGGCCTGATCTTTGGCAAGCTCCTCCGGTTTTTTTCACAGTTTTATTCCAGATTTTTTTTCCTGTTTTTTTTTTTTTTTTTTTTTTATACGTTCTGCTGACCCTCGTTCTTTAAATGACGTTATCCCGAGGAGGACAACCAAAGGTGAGCCGTAATAGCCTCATCTTTGGCAAGCTGCTCCGATTTTTTTCACAGTTTTTTTCCAGATTTTTTTTCCGGTTTTTTTGTCAGATTTTTTTTTCCGGTTTTTTTTTTTTTTTTTTTTTTTTTTTTTTTTACCTTCCGCTGACCCTCGTTCTTTAAATGACGCTATCCCGAGGAGGACACCTAAAGGTGAGCCTTAATGGCCTCATCTTTGGCAAGCTCCTCCGGTTTTTTTTCACAGTTTTTTTCAAGATTTTTTTTTCCGGTTTTTTTTTTTTTTTATACGTTCTGCTGACCCTCGTTCTTTAAATGACGCTATCCCGAGGAGGACACCTAAAGGTGAGCCGTAATAGCCTCATCTTTGGCAAGCTCCTCCGGTTTTTTTTCACAGTTTTTTTTCCAGATTTTTTTTTCGGTTTTTTTTTTTTTTTTTTTTTATACGTTCTGCTGACCCTCGTTCTTTAAATGACGCTATCCTGAGGAGGACACCGAAAGGCGAGCCGTAATGGCCTCATCTTTGGCAAGCTCCTCCGGTTTTTTTCACAGTTTTTTTCCAGATTTTTTTCCGGTTTTTTTTTTTTTTTAACGTTCTGCTGACCCTCGTTCTTTAAATGACGCTATCCCGAGGAGGACACCTAAAGGCGAGCCGTAATGGCCTCATCTTTGGCAAGCTCCTCCGGTTTTTTTCTTTTTTTTTTTTTTTTTTTTTTTTTTTTTTTTTTTACGTTCTGCTGACCCTCGTTATTTAAATGACGCTATCCCGAGGAGGACACCTAAAGGCGAGCCGTAATGGCCTGATCTTTGGCAAGCTCCTCCGGTTTTTTTCACAGTTTTATTCCAGATTTTTTTTCCGGTTTTTTTTTTTTTTTTTTTTTTACGTTCTGCTGACCCTCGTTCTTTAAATGACGCTATCCCGAGGGGGACACCTAAAGGTGAGCCGTAATGGCCTCATCTTTGGCAAGATCCTCCGGTTTTTTTCACAGTTTTTTTTCCATATTTTTTTTTTCGGTTTTTTTTTTTTTTTTTTTTTTTTTTTTTTTTTTTACGTTCTGCTGACCCTCGTTCTTTCAATGACGCTATCCCGAGGAGGACACCTAAAGGGGAGCCGTAATGGCCTCATCTTTGGCAAGATCCTCCGGTTTTTTTCACAGTTTTTTTTCCATTTTTTTTTCGGTTTTTTTTTTTTTTTTTTTTTTTTTTTTTTAACGTTCTGCTGACCCTCGTTCTTTAAATGACGCTATCCCGAGGAGGACACCTAAAGGTGAGCCGTAATGGCCTCATCTTTGGCAAAATCCTCCGGTTTTTTCACAGTTTTTTTTTTTTTTTTTTTTATACGTTCTGCTGACCCTCGTTCTTTAAATGACGCTATCCCGAGGAGGACACCTAAAGGGGAGCCGTAATGGCCTCATCTTTGGCGAGATCCTCCGGTTTTTTCACAGTTTTTTTTCCATTTTTTTTTTCGGTTTTTTTTTTTTTATTATAAGTTCTGCTGACCCTCGTTCTTTAAATGACGCTATCCCGAGGAGGACACCTAAAGGCGAGCCGTAATGGCCTCATCTTTGGCAAGCTCCTCCGGTTTTTTTCACAGTTTTATTCCAGATTTTTTTTTTTGTTTTTTTTTTTTTTACGTTCTGCTGACCCTCGTTCTTTAAATGACGCTATCCCGAGGAGGACACCTAAAGGTGAGCCGTAATAGCCTCATCTTTGGCAAGATCCTCCGGTTTTTTTCACAGTTTTTTTTACATTTTTTTTTCGGTTTTTTTTTTTTTTTTTTTTTTTTTTTTTTTTTTTTTTTTTTTTTTAAACGTTCTGCTGACCCTCGTTCTTTAAATGACGCTATCCCGAGGAGGACACCTAAAGGCGAGCCGTAATGGCCTGATCTTTGGCAAGCTCCTCCGGTTTTTTTCACAGTTTTATTCCAGATTTTTTTTCCGGTTTTTTTTTTTTTTTTTTTTTTTTTTTTTTTTTTATACGTTCTGCTGACCCTCGTTCTTTAAATGACGCTATCCCGAGGAGGACACCTAAAGGTGAGCCGTAATAGCCTCATCTTTGGCAAGCTGCTCCGATTTTTTTCACAGTTTTTTTCCAGATTTTTTTTCCGGTTTTTTTGTCAGATTTTTTTTTCCGGTTTTTTTTTTTTTTTTTTTTTTTTACCTTCCGCTGACCCTCGTTCTTTAAATGACGCTTTCCCGAGGAGGACACCTAAAGGTGAGCCGTAATAGCCTCATCTTTGGCAAGCTCCTCCGGTTTTTTTTTCACAGTTTTTTTTCCAGATTTTTTTTTCGGTTTTTTTTTTTTTTTTTTTTTCTGCTGACCCTCGTTCTTTAAATGACGCTATCCTGAGGAGGACACCTAAAGGCAAGCCGTAATGGCCTCATCTTTGGCAAGCTCCTCCGGGTTTTTTCACAGTTTTATTCCAGATTTTTTTCCTTTTTTTTTTTTTTTTTTTTATACGTTCTGCTGACCCTCGTTCTTTAAATGACGCTATCCCGAGGAGGACACCTAAAGGGGAGCCGTAATGGCCTCATCTTTGGCAAGATCCTCCGGTTTTTTTCACAGTTTTTTTTTCCATTTTTTTTTCGGTTTTTTTTTTTTTTTTTTTTTTTTTTTTTTTTTTTTTAACGTTCTGCTGACCCTCGTTCTTTAAATGACGCTATCCCGAGGAGGACACCTAAAGGCGAGCCGTAATGGCCTCATCTTTGGCAAGCTCCTCCGGTTTTTTTCACAGTTTTTTTTCCAGATTTTTTTTTTTTTTTTTTTTTACGTTCTGCTGACCCTCGTTCTTTAAATGACGCTATCCCGAGGAGGACACCTAAAGGTGAGCCGTAATAGCCTCATCTTTGGCAAGCTCCTCCGGTTTTTTTTCACAGTTTTTTTTCCAGATTTTTTTTTTCGGTTTTTTTTTTTTTTTTTTTTTTTATTTACGTTCTGCTGACCCTCGTTCTTTAAATGACGCTATCCCGAGGAGGACACCGAAAGGAGCCGTAATGGCCTCATCTTTGGCAAGCTCCTCCGGTTTTTACCACAGTTTTTTTCCAGTTTTTTTTTTTTTTTTTTTTTTTTTTTTTTTTTTTTTTTTTTTTTAACGTTCTGCTGACCCTCGTTCTTTAAATGACGCTATCCCGAGGAGGACACCTAAAGGCGAGCCGTAATGGCCTCATCTTTGGCAAGCTCCTCCGGTTTTTTTCACAGTTTTTTTTTTTTTTTTTTTTTTTTTTTTTTTTTTTTACGTTCTGCTGACCTTCATTCTTTAAATGACGCTATCCCGAGGAGGACACCTAAAGGTGAGCCGTAATGGCCTCATCTTTGGCAAGATCCTCCGGTTTTTTTCACAGTTTTTTTTCCATTTTTTTTTTCGGTTTTTTTTTTTTTTTTTTTTTTTTTTTTTTTTTTTTTTAACGCTCTGCTGACCCTCGTTCTTTAAATGACGCTATCCCGAGGAGGACACCTAAAGGCGAGCCGTAATGGCCTGATCTTTGGCAAGCTCCTCCGGTTTTTTTCACAGTTTTATTCCAGATTTTTTTTCCGGTTTTTTTTTTTTTTTTTTTTTTTTTTTTTTTTTATTTATATACGTTCTGCTGACCCTCGTTCTTTAAATGACGCTATCCCGAGGAGGACACCTAAAGGTGAGCCGTAATAGCCTCATCTTTGGCAAGCTGCTCCGATTTTTTTCACAGTCTTTTTCCAGATTTTTTTTCCGGTTTTTTTGTCAGATTTTTTTTTCCGGTTTTTTTTTTTTTTTTTTTTTTTTTTTTTTTTTTTTTCCGCTGACCCTCGTTCTTTAAATGACGCTATCCCGAGGAGGACACCTAAAGGTGAGCCTTAATGGCCTCATCTTTGGCAAGCTCCTCCGGTTTTTTTTCACAGTTTTTTTCAAGATTTTTTTTTCCGGTTTTTTTTTTTTTTATACGTTCTGCTGACCCTCGTTCTTTAAATGACGCTATCCCGAGGAGGACACCTAAAGGTGAGCCGTAATAGCCTCATCTTTGGCAAGCTCCTCCGGTTTTTTTTCACAGTTTTTTTTCCAGATTTTTTTTTCGGTTTTTTTTTTTTTTTTTTTTTTTTTTTTTTTTTTTATACGTTCTGCTGACCCTCGTTCTTTAAATGACGCTATCCCGAGGAGGACACCGAAAGGCGAGCCGTAATGGCCTCATCTTTGGCAAGCTCTTCCGGTTTTTTTCACAGTTTTTTTCCAGATTTTTTTCCGGTTTTTTTTTTTTTAACGTTCTGCTGACCCTCGTTCTTTAAATGACGCTATCCCGAGGAGGACACCTAAAGGCGAGCCGTAATGGCCTCATCTTTGGCAAGCTCCTCCGGTTTTTTTCCTTTTTTTTTTTTTTTTTTTTTTTTTTACGTTCTGCTGACCCTCGTTCTTTAAATGACGCTATCCCGTGGAGGACACCTAAAGGCGAGCCGTAATGGCCTGATCTTTGGCAAGCTCCTCCGGTTTTTTTCACAGTTTTATTCCAGATTTTTTTTCCGGTTTTTTTTTTTTTTTTTTTTTTTTTTTTTTTTTATATACGTTCTGCTGACCCTCGTTCTTTAAATGACGCTATCCCGAGGAGGACACCTAAAGGTGAGCCGTAATAGCCTCATCTTTGGCAAGCTGCTCCGATTTTTTTCACAGTCTTTTTCCAGATTTTTTTTCCGGTTTTTTTGTCAGATTTTTTTTTCCGGTTTTTTTTTTTTTTTTTTTTTTTTTTTTTTTTTTTTTTTTTTTTTCCGCTGACCCTCGTTCTTTAAATGACGCTATCCCGAGGAGGACACCTAAAGGTGAGCCTTAATGGCCTCATCTTTGGCAAGCTCCTCCGGTTTTTTTTCACAGTTTTTTTCAAGATTTTTTTTTCCGGTTTTTTTTTTTTTTATACGTTCTGCTGACCCTCGTTCTTTAAATGACGCTATCCCGAGGAGGACACCTAAAGGTGAGCCGTAATAGCCTCATCTTTGGCAAGCTCCTCCGGTTTTTTTTCACAGTTTTTTTTCCAGATTTTTTTTTCGGTTTTTTTTTTTTTTTTTTTTTTTTTTTTTTTTTTACGTTCTGCTGACCCTCGTTCTTTAAATGACGCTATCCCGAGGAGGACACCGAAAGGCGAGCCGTAATGGCCTCATCTTTGGCAAGCTCTTCCGGTTTTTTTCATAGTTTTTTTCCAGATTTTTTTCCGGTTTTTTTTTTTTTAACGTTCTGCTGACCCTCGTTCTTTAAATGACGCTATCCCGAGGAGGACACCTAAAGGCGAGCCGTAATGGCCTCATCTTTGGCAAGCTCCTCCGGTTTTTTTCCTTTTTTTTTTTTTTTTTTTTTTTTTTTTACGTTCTGCTGACCCTCGTTCTTTAAATGACGCTATCCCGTGGAGGACACCTAAAGGCGAGCCGTAATGGCCTGATCTTTGGCAAGCTCCTCCGGTTTTTTTCACAGTTTTATTCCAGATTTTTTTTTTGTTTTTTTTTTTTTTACGTTCTGCTGACCCTCGTTCTTTAAATGACGCTATCCCGAGGAGGACACCTAAAGGTGAGCCGTAATAGCCTCATCTTTGGCAAGCTCCTCCGGTTTTTTTTCACAGTTTTTTTTCCAGATTTTTTTTTTCGGTTTTTTTTTTTTTTTTTTTTTTTTTTTTTTTTTTTTTTTACGTTCTGCTGACCCTCGTTCTTTAAATGACCCTATCCCGAGGAGGACACCGAAAGGAGCCGTAATGGCCTCATCTTTGGCAAGCTCCTCCGGTTTTTTTCACAGTTTTTTTCCAGTTTTTTGTTTTTTTTGTTTTTTTTGTTTTTTAACGTTCTGCTAACCCTCGTTCTTTAAATGACGCTATCCCGAGGAGGACACCTAAAGGCGAGCCGTAATGGCCTTATCTTTGGCAAGCTCCTCCGGTTTTTTTCACAGTTTTTTTTTTTTTTTTTTTTTTTTTTTTTTTTTAACGTTCTGCTGACCCTCATTCTTTAAATGACGCTATCCCGAGGAGGACACCTAAAGGTGAGCCGTAATGGCCTCATCTTTGGCAAGATCCTCCGGTTTTTTTCACAGTTTTTTTTCCATTTTTTTTTTCGGGTTTTTTTTTTTTTTTTTTTTTTTTTTTTTTTTTTTTTTTTTTTTTTTTTTTACGTTCTGCTGACCCTCGTTCTTTAAATGACGCTATCCCGAGGAGGACACCTAAAGGCGAGCCGTAATGGCCTCATTTTTGGCAAGCTCCTCCGGTTTTTTTCACAGTTTTTTTTTTTTTTTTTTTTTTTTTTTTTTTTTTTTAACGTTCTGCTGACCCTCATTCTTTAAATGACGCTATCCCGAGGAGGACACCTAAAGGTGAGCCGTAATGGCCTCATCTTTGGCAAGATCCTCCGGTTTTTTTCACAGTTTTTTTTCCATTTTTTTTTTCGGTTTTTTTTTTTTTTTTTTTTTTTAACGTTCTGCTGACCCTCGTTCTTTAAATGACGCTATCTCGAGGAGGACACCTAAAGGCGAGCCGTAATGGCCTGATCTTTGGCAAGCTCCTCCGGTTTTTTTCACAGTTTTATTCCAGATTTTTTTTCCGGTTTTTTTTTTTTTTTTTTTTTTTTTTTTTTTTTTATACGTTCTGCTGACCCTCGTTCTTTAAATGACGCTATCCCGAGGAGGACACCTAAAGGTGAGCCGTAATAGCCTCATCTTTGGCAAGC
>NC_142439.1:62822500-62830000 GCF_059453495.1 Arachis ipaensis | reverse complement strand
CAGATTTTTTTTCCGGTTTTTTTGTCAGATTTTTTTTTCCGGTTTTTTTTTTTTTTTTTTTTTTTTTTTTTTTTTTTCCGCTGACCCTCGTTCTTTAAATGACGCTATCCCGAGGAGGACACCTAAAGGTGAGCCTTAATGGCCTCATCTTTGGCAAGCTCCTCCGGTTTTTTTTCACAGTTTTTTTCAAGATTTTTTTTTCCGGTTTTTTTTTTTTATACGTTCTGCTGACCCTCGTTCTTTAAATGACGCTATCCCGAGGAGGACACCTAAAGGTGAGCCGTAATAGCCTCATCTTTGGCAAGCTCCTCCGGTTTTTTTTCACAGTTTTTTTTCCAGATTTTTTTTTCGGTTTTTTTTTTTTTTTTTTTTTTTTTTTTTTTTATACGTTCTGCTGACCCTCGTTCTTTAAATGACGCTATCCCGAGGAGGACACCGAAAGGCGAGCCGTAATGGCCTCATCTTTGGCAAGCTCTTCCGGTTTTTTTCACAGTTTTTTTCCAGATTTTTTTCCGGTTTTTTTTTTTTTAACGTTCTGCTGACCCTCGTTCTTTAAATGACGCTATCCCGAGGAGGACACCTAAAGGCGAGCCGTAATGGCCTCATCTTTGGCAAGCTCCTCCGGTTTTTTTCCTTTTTTTTTTTTTTTTTTTTTTTTTTACGTTCTGCTGACCCTCGTTCTTTAAATGACGCTATCCCGTGGAGGACACCTAAAGGCGAGCCGTAATGGCCTGATCTTTGGCA
Source organism: Arachis ipaensis (assembly GCF_059453495.1). NCBI lineage: Eukaryota > Viridiplantae > Streptophyta > Magnoliopsida > Fabales > Fabaceae > Arachis > Arachis ipaensis. The sequence goes on along the minus strand of NC_142439.1, from coordinate 62,829,256 downwards.
AGCTCCTCCGGTTTTTTTCACAGTTTTATTCCAGATTTTTTTTTTGTTTTTTTTTTTTTTACGTTCTGCTGACCCTCGTTCTTTAAATGACGCTATCCCGAGGAGGACACCTAAAGGTGAGCCGTAATAGCCTCATCTTTGGCAAGCTCCTCCGGTTTTTTTTCACAGTTTTTTTTCCAGATTTTTTTTTTCGGTTTTTTTTTTTTTTTTTTTTTTTTTTTTTTTTTTTTTTTTTTTAACGTTCTGCTGACCCTCGTTCTTTAAATGACCCTATCCCGAGGAGGACACCGAAAGGAGCCGTAATGGCCTCATCTTTGGCAAGCTCCTCCGATTTTTTTCACAGTTTTTTTCCAGTTTTTTGTTTTTTTTGTTTTTTTTGTTTTTTAACGTTCTGCTAACCCTCGTTCTTTAAATGACGCTATCCCGAGGAGGACACCTAAAGGCGAGCCGTAATGGCCTTATCTTTGGCAACCTCCTCCGGTTTTTTTCACAGTTTTTTTTTTTTTTTTTTTTTTTTTTTTTTTTTTTTTTTACGTTCTGCTGACCCTCATTCTTTAAATGACGCTATCCCGAGGAGGACACCTAAAGGTGAGCCGTAATGGCCTCATCTTTGGCAAGATCCTCCGGTTTTTTTCACAGTTTTTTTTCCATTTTTTTTTTCGGGTTTTTTTTTTTTTTTTTTTTTTTTTTTTTTTTTTACGTTCTGCTGACCCTCGTTCTTTAAATGACGCTATCCCGAGGAGGACACCTAAAGGCGAGCCGTAATGGCCTCATTTTTGGCAAGCTCCTCCGGTTTTTTTCACAGTTTTTTTTTTTTTTTTTTTTTTTTTTTTTTTTTTTAACGTTCTGCTGACCCTCGTTCTTTAAATGACGCTATCTCGAGGAGGACACCTAAAGGCGAGCCGTAATGGCCTGATCTTTGGCAAGCTCCTCCGGTTTTTTTCACAGTTTTATTCCAGATTTTTTTTCCGGTTTTTTTTTTTTTTTTTTTTTTTTTTTTTTTTTTATACGTTCTGCTGACCCTCGTTCTTTAAATGACGCTATCCCGAGGAGGACACCTAAAGGTGAGCCGTAATAGCCTCATCTTTGGCAAGCTGCTCCGATTTTTTTCACAGTTTTTTTCCAGATTTTTTTTCCGGTTTTTTTGTCAGATTTTTTTTTCCGGTTTTTTTTTTTTTTTTTTTTTTTTTTTTTTTTTTTTTTTTTTTTTTTTTTTTACCTTCCGCTGACCCTCGTTCTTTAAATGACGCTATCCCGAGGAGGACACCTAAAGGTGAGCCTTAATGGCCTCATCTTTGGCAAGCTCCTCCGGTTTTTTTTCACAGTTTTTTTCAAGATTTTTTTTTCCGGTTTTTTTTTTTTTATACGTTCTGCTGACCCTCGTTCTTTAAATGACGCTATCCCGAGGAGGACACCTAAAGGTGAGCCGTAATAGCCTCATCTTTGGCAAGCTCCTCCGGTTTTTTTTCACAGTTTTTTTTCCAGATTTTTTTTTCGGTTTTTTTTTTTTTTTATACGTTCTGCTGACCCTCGTTCTTTAAATGACGCTATCCCGAGGAGGACACCGAAAGGCGAGCCGTAATGGCCTCATCTTTGGCAAGCTCCTCCGGTTTTTTTCACAGTTTTTTTCCAGATTTTTTTCCGGTTTTTTTTTTTTTTAACGTTCTGCTGACCCTCGTTCTTTAAATGACGCTATCCCGAGGAGGACACCTAAAGGCGAGCCGTAATGGCCTCATCTTTGGCAAGCTCCTCCGGTTTTTTTCACAGTTTTATTCCAGATTTTTTTTCCGGTTTTTTTTTTTTTTTTTTTTTTTACGTTCTGCTGACCCTCGCTCTTTAAATGACGCTATCCCGAGGAGGACACCTAAAGGTGAGCCGTAATGGCCTCATCTTTGGCAAGATCCTCCGGTTTTTTTCACAGTTTTTTTTCCATATTTTTTTTTTCGGTTTTTTTTTTTTTTTTTTTTTTTTTTTTTTTTTTTTTTTTTTACGTTCTGCTGACCCTCGTTCTTTCAATGACGCTATCCCGAGGAGGACACCTAAAGGGGAGCCGTAATGGCCTCATCTTTGGCAAGATCCTCCAGTTTTTTTCACAGTTTTTTTTCCATTTTTTTTTCGGTTTTTTTTTTTTTTTTAACGTTCTGCTGACCCTCGTTCTTTAAATGACGCTATCCCGAGGAGGACACCTAAAGGCGAGCCGTAATGGCCTCATCTTTGGCAAGCTCCTCCGGTTTTTTTCACAGTTTTTTTCCAGATTTATTTATTTATTTATTTATTTATTTATTTATTTATTTATTTATTTTTTTTTTTTTTTTTACGTTCTGCTGACCCTCGTTCTTTAAATGACGCTATCCCGAGGAGGACACCTAAAGGCGAGCCGTAATGGCCTCATCTTTGGCACGCTCCTCCGGTTTTTTTCACAGTTTTATTCCAGATTTTTTTTTTTTTTTATACGTTCTGCTGACCCTCGTTCTTTAAATGACGCTATCCCGAGGAGGACACCTAAAGGTGAGCCGTAATAGCCTCATATTTGGCAAGCTCCTCCGGTTTTTTTTCACAGTTTTTTTTCCAGATTTTTTTTTCGGTTTTTTTTTTTTTTTTTTTTTTTTTTTTTTTTTTTTTTTTTTTACGTTCTGCTGACCCTCGTTCTTTAAATGACGCTATCCCGAGGAGGACACCTAAAGGTGAGCCGTAATAGCCTCATCTTTGGCAAGCTCCTCCGGTTTTTTTTCACAGTTTTTTTTCCAGATTTTTTTTTCGGTTTTTTTTTTTTTTTTTTTTTTTTTTTTTTTTTTTTTACGTTCTGCTGACCCTCCTTCTTTAAATGACGCTATCCCGAGGAGGACACCGAAAGGAGCCGTAATGGCCTCATCTTTGGCAAGCTCCTCCGGTTTTTACCACAGTTTTTTTCCAGTTTTTTTTTTTTTTTTTTTTTAACGTTCTGCTGACCCTCGTTCTTTAAATGACGCTATCCCGAGGAGGACACCTAAAGGCGAGCCGTAATGGCCTCATCTTTGGCAAGCTCCTCCGGTTTTTTTCACAGTTTTTTTTTTTTTTTTTTTTTTTTTTTTTTTTTTTTTTATACGTTCTGCTGACCCACATTCTTTAAATGACGTTATCCCGAGGAGGACACCTAAAGGTGAGCCGTAATGGCCTCATCTTTGGCAAGATCCTCCGGTTTTTTTCACAGTTTTTTTTCCATTTTTTTTTTCGGTTTTTTTTTTTTTTTTTTTTTTTTTTTATTAACGTTCTGCTGACCCTCGTTCTTTAAATGACGCTATCCCGAGGAGGACACCTAAAGGCGAGCCGTAATGGCCTGATCTTTGGCAAGCTCCTCCGGTTTTTTTCACAGTTTTATTCCAGATTTTTTTTACGGTTTTTTTTTTTTTTTTTTTTTTTTTTTTTTACGTTCTGCTGACCCTCGTTCTTTAAATGAGGCTATCCCGAGGAGGACACCTAAAGGTGAGCCGTAATAGCCTCATCTTTGGCAAGCTGCTCCGATTTTTTTCACAGTTTTTTTCCAGATTTTTTTTCCGGTTTTTTTGTCAGATTTTTTTTTCCGGTTTTTTTTTTTTTTTTTTTTTTTTTACCTTCCGCTGACCCTCGTTCTTTAAATGACGCTATCCCGAGGAGGACACCTAAAGGTGAGCCTTAATGGCCTCATCTTTGGCAAGCTCCTCCGGTTTTTTTTCACAGTTTTTTTCAAGATTTTTTTTTCCGGTTTTTTTTTTTTAATACGTTCTGCTGACCCTCGTTCTTTAAATGACGCTATCCCGAGGAGGACACCTAAAGGCGAGCCGTAATGGCCTCATCTTTGGCAAGCTCCTCCGGTTTTTTTTCACAGTTTTTTTTCCAGATTTTTTTTTCGGTTTTTTTTTTTTTTTTTTTTTATACGTTCTGCTGACCCTCGTTCTTTAAATGACGCTATCCCGAGGAGGACACCGAAAGGCGAGCCGTAATGGCCTCATCTTTGGCAAGCTCCTCCGGTTTTTTTCACAGTTTTTTTCCAGATTTATTTCCGGTTTTTTTTTTTTTTAACGTTCTGCTGACCCTCGTTCTTTAAATGACGCTATCCCGAGGAGGACACCTAAAGGCGAGCCGTAATGGCCTCATCTTTGGCAAGCTCCTCCGGTTTTTTTCCTTTTTTTTTTTTTTTTTTTTTTTTTTTTTTTTTTTTACGTTCTGCTGACCCTCGTTCTTTAAATGACGCTATCCCGTGGAGGACACCTAAAGGCGAGCCGTAATGGCCTGATCTTTGGCAAGCTCCTCCGGTTTTTTTCACAGTTTTATTCCAGATTTTTTTTCTGGTTTTTTTTTTTTTTTTTTTTTTTTACGTTCTGCTGACCCTCGTTCTTTAAATGACGCTATCCCGAGGAGGACACCTAAAGGTGAGCCGTAATGGCCTCATCTTTGGCAAGATCCTCCGGTTTTTTTCACAGTTTTTTTTCCATTTTTTTTTTTCGGTTTTTTTTTTTTTTTGTTTTTTTTTTTTTACGTTCTGCTGACCCTCGTTCTTTCAATGACGCTATCCCGAGGAGGACACCTAAAGGGGAGCCGTAATGGCCTCATCTTTGGCAAGATCCTCCAGTTTTTTTCACAGTTTTTTTCCATTTTTTTTTCGGTTTTTTTTTTTTTTTAACGTTCTGCTGACCCTCGTTCTTTAAATGACGCTATCCCGAGGAGGACACCTAAAGGCGAGCCGTAATGGCCTCATCTTTGGCAAGCTCCTCCGGTTTTTTTCACAGTTTTTTTCCAGATTTATTTATTTATTTATTTATTTATTTATTTATTTATTTATTTATTTTTTTTTTTTTTTACGTTCTGCTGACCCTCGTTCTTTAAGTGACGCTATCCCGAGGAGGACACCTAAAGGCGAGCCGTAATGGCCTCATCTTTGGCAAGCTCCTCCGGTTTTTTTCACAGTTTTATTCCAGATTTTTTTTTTTTTTTTATACGTTCTGCTGACCCTCGTTCTTTAAATGACGCTATCCCGAGGAGGACACCTAAAGGTGAGCCGTAATAGCCTCATATTTGGCAAGCTCCTCCGGTTTTTTTTCACAGTTTTTTTTCCAGATTTTTTTTTCGTTTTTTTTTTTTTTTTTTTTTTTTTTCTTTTTTTTCTTTTTTTTTTTTTACGTTCTGCTGACCCTCGTTCTTTAAATGACGCTATCCCGAGGAGGACACCTAAAGGTGAGCCGTAATAGCCTCATCTTTGGCAAGCTCCTCCGGTTTTTTTTCACAGTTTTTTTTCCAGATTTTTTTTTCGGTTTTTTTTTTTTTTTTTTTTTTTTTTTTTTTTTTTTTTTTTTTTTTTTTTTTTTTTACGTTCTGCTGACCCTCCTTCTTTAAATGACGCTATCCTAAGGAGGACACCGAAAGGAGCCGTAATGGCCTCATCTTTGGCAAGCTCCTCCGGTTTTTACCACAGTTTTTTTCCAGTTTTTTTTTTTTTTTTTTTTTTAACGTTCTGCTGACCCTCGTTCTTTAAATGACGCTATCCCGAGGAGGACACCTAAAGGCGAGCCGTAATGGCCTTATCTTTGGCAAGCTCCTCCGGTTTTTTTCACAGTTTTTTTTTTTTTTTTTTTTTTTTTTTTTTACGTTCTGCTGACCCTCATTCTTTAAATGACGCTATCCCGAGGAGGACACCTAAAGGTGAGCCGTAATGGCCTCATCTTTGGCAAGATCCTCCGGTTTTTTTCACAGTTTTTTTTCCATTTTTTTTTTCGGTTTTTTTTTTTTTTTTTTTTTTTTTTTTTTTTTTTTTTTTTTTTTTTTTTTTTTTTACGTTCTGCTGACCCTCGTTCTTTAAATGACGCTATCCCGAGGAGGACACCTAAAGGCGAGCCGTAATGGCCTCATTTTTGGCAAGCTCCTCCGGTTTTTTTCACAGTTTTTTTTTTTTTTTTTTTTTTTTTTTTTTTTTTTTTTACGTTCTGCTGACCCTCATTCTTTAAATGACGCTATCCCGAGGAGGACACCTAAAGGTGAGCCGTAATGGCCTCATCTTTGGCAAGATCCTCCGGTTTTTTTCACAGTTTTTTTTTTAACGTTCTGCTGACCCTCGTTCTTTAAATGACGCTATCCCGAGGAGGACACCTAACGGCGAGCCGTAATGGCCTGATCTTTGGCAAGCTCCTCCGGTTTTTTTCACAGTTTTATTCCAGATTTTTTTTCCTGTTTGTTTTTTTTTTTTTTTTTTTTTTTAATACGTTCTGCTGACCCTCGTTCTTTAAATGACGCTATCCCGAGGAGGACACCTAAAGGTGAGCCGTAATAGCCTCATCTTTGGCAAGCTGCTCCGATTTTTTTCACAGTTTTTTTCCAGATTTTTTTTCCGGTTTTTTTGTCAGATTTTTTTTTCCGGTTTTTTTTTTTTTTTTTTTTTTTTTTTTTTTTTTTTTTTTTTTTTACCTTCCGCTGACCCTCGTTCTTTAAATGACGCTATCCCGAGGAGGACACCTAAAGGTGAGCCTTAATGGCCTCATCTTTGGCAAGCTCCTCCGGTTTTTTTTCACAGTTTTTTTCAAGATTTTTTTTTCCGGTTTTTTTTTTTTTTATACGTTCTGCTGACCCTCGTTCTTTAAATGACGCTATCCCGAGGAGGACACCTAAAGGTGAGCCGTAATAGCCTCATCTCTGGCAAGCTCCTCCGGTTTTTTTTCACAGTTTTTTTTCCAGATTTTTTTTTCGGTTTTTTTTTTTTTTTTTTTTTTTTTTTTTTTTTATACGTTCTGCTGACCCTCGTTCTTTAAA
>NC_142439.1:62817500-62820000 GCF_059453495.1 Arachis ipaensis | reverse complement strand
AGGACACCTAAAGGCGAGCCGTAATGGCCTCATCTTTGGCAAGCTCCTCCGGTTTTTTTCACAGTTTTTTTCCAGATTTATTTATTTATTTATTTATTTATTTATTTATTTTTTTTTTTTACGTTCTGCTGACCCTCGTTCTTTAAATGACGCTATCCCGAGGAGGACACCTAAAGGCGAGCCGTAATGGCCTCATCTTTGGCACGCTCCTCCGGTTTTTTTCACAGTTTTATTCCAGATTTTTTTTTTTTTTTTTTTATACGTTCTGCTGACCCTCGTTCTTTAAATGACGCTATCCCGAGGAGGACACCTAAAGGTGAGCCGTAATAGCCTCATATTTGGCAAGCTCCTCCGGTTTTTTTTCACAGTTTTTTTTCCAGATTTTTTTTTTCGGTTTTTTTTTTTTTTTTTTTTTTTTTTTTTTTTTTTTTTTTTTTTTTTTTTTTTTTTTTTTTTTTTTTTTTTTTTTTACGTTCTGCTGACCCTCGTTGTTTAAATGACGCTATCCCGAGGAGGACACCTAAAGGTGAGCCGTAATAGCCTCATCTTTGGCAAGCTCCTCCGGTTTTTTTTCACAGTTTTTTTTCCAGATTTTTTTTTCGATTTTTTTTTTTTTTTTTTTTTTTTTTTTTTTTTTTTTTTTTTTTTTTTTTTTTTTTTTTACGTTCTGCTGACCCTCCTTCTTTAAATGACGCTATCCCGAGGAGGACACCGAAAGGAGCCGTAATGGCCTCATCTTTGGCAAGCTCCTCCGGTTTTTACCACAGTTTTTTTCCAGTTTTTTTTTTTTTTTTTTTCTAACGTTCTGCTGACCCTCGTTCTTTAAATGACGCTATCCCGAGGAGGACACCTAAAGGCGAGCCGTAATGGCCTCATCTTTGGCAAGCTCCTCCGATTTTTTTCACAGTTTTTTTTTTTTTTTTTTTTTTTTTTTTTTTATACGTTCTGCTGACCCACATTCTTTAAATGACGTTATCCCGAGGAGGACACCTAAAGGTGAGCCGTAATGGCCTCATCTTTGGCAAGATCCTCCGGTTTTTTTCACAGTTTTTTTTCCATTTTTTTTTTCGGTTTTTTTCGGTTTTTTTTTTTTTTTTTTTTTTAACGTTCTGCTGACCCTCGTTCTTTAAATGACGCTATCCCGAGGAGGACACCTAAAGGCGAGCCGTAATGGCCTGATCTTTGGCAAGCTCCTCCGGTTTTTTTCACAGTTTTATTCCAGATTTTTTTTCCGGTTTTTTTTTTTTTTTTTTTTTTTTTTTTTTTTTTTATACGTTCTGCTGACCCTCGTTCTTTAAATGACGCTATCCCGAGGAGGACACCTAAAGGTGAGCCGTAATGGCCTCATCTTTGGCAAGATCCTCCGGTTTTTTTTCCCAGTTTTTTTCAAGATTTTTTTTTCCGGTTTTTTTTTTTTTTATACGTTCTGCTGACCCTCGTTCTTTAAATGACGCTATCCCGAGGAGGACACCTAAAGGTGTGCCGTAATAGCCTCATCTTTGGCAAGCTCCTCCGGTTTTTTTTCACAGTTTTTTTTCCAGATTTTTTTTTCGGTTTTTTTTTTTTTTTTTTTTTTTTTTTTTTTTTTTTACGTTCTGCTGACCCTCGATCTTTAAATGACGCTATCCCGAGGAGGACACCTAAAGGCGAGCCGTAATGGCCTCATCTTTGGCAAGCTCCTCCGGGTTTTTTCACAGTTTTATTCCAGATTTTTTTCCTTTTTTTTTTTTTTTTTTTTTTATACGTTCTGCTGACCCTCGTTCTTTAAATGACGCTATCCCGAGGAGGACACCTAAAGGTGAGCCGTAATAGCCTCATCTTTGGCAAGCTCCTCCGATTTTTTTCACAGTTTTTTTTCCATATTTTTTTCACAGTTTTTTTTTTTTTTTGTTTTGTTTTTTTTTTTTTTTTTTTTTTTTTTTTAACGTTCTGCTGACCCTCGTTCTTTAAATGACGCTATCCCGAGGAGGACACCTAAAGGGGAGCCGTAATGGCCTCATCTTTGGCAAGATCCTCCGGTTTTTTTCACAGTTTTTTTTCCATTTTTTTTTTCGGTTTTTTTTTTTTTTTTTTTTTTTTTTTTTTTTAAACGTTCTGCTGACCCTCGTTCTTTAAATGACGCTATCCCGAGGAGGACACCTAAAGGCGAGCCGTAATGGCCTCATCTTTGGCAAGCTCCTCCGGTTTTTTTCACTCTTTTTTTCCAGATTTATTTATTTTTTTTTTATTTTTTATTTTTTTTTATTTTTTTTTTTACGTTCTGCTGACCCTCGTTCTTTAAATGACGCTATCCCGAGGAGGACACCTAAAGGTGAGCCGTAATAGCCTCATCTTTGGCAAGCTCCTCCGGTTTTTGTTCACAGTTTTTTTTTCCAGATTTTTTTTTTCGGTTTTTTTTTTTTTTTTTTTATACGTTCTGCTGACCCTCGTTCTTTAAATGACGCTATCCCGAGGAGGACACCGAAAGGAGCCGTAATGGCCTCATCTTTGGCAAGCTCCT
>NC_142439.1:62802500-62812500 GCF_059453495.1 Arachis ipaensis | reverse complement strand
TTTTTTTTTTTTTTTTTTTTTTTTTTTTTACCTTCCGCTGACCCTCGTTCTTTAAATGACGCTATCCCGAGGAGGACACCTAAAGGTGAGCCTTAATAGCCTCATCTTTGGCAAGCTCCTCCGGTTTTTTTTCACAGTTTTTTTCCAGATTTCTTTTTACGGTTTTTTTTTTTTTTTTTTTTTTTTTACGTTCTGCTGACCCTCGTTCTTTAAATGACGCTATCCCGAGGAGGACACCGAAAGGCGAGCCGTAATGGCCTCATCTTTGGCAAGCTCCTCCGATTTTTTTCACAGTTTTTTTCCAGAATTTTTTTTTTTTTTTTTTACCTTCCGCTGACCCTCGTTCTTTAAATGACGCTCTCCCGAGGAGGACACCTAAAGGTGAGCCTTAATGGCCTCATCTTTAGCAAGCTCCACCGATTTTTTTCACAGTTTTTTTCCAGATTTTTTTTCCGGTATTTTTTTTTTTTTTTTTTTTTTATTAACCTTCCGCTGACCCTCGTTCTTTAAATGACGCTATCCCGAGGAGGACACCTAAAGGCGAGCCGTAATGTCCTCATCTTTGGCAAGCTCCTCCAGTTTTTTTCACAGTTTTTTTCCAGATTTTTTTTTTTTTTTTTTTTTTTACGTTCTGCTGAACCTCGTTCTTTAAATGACGCTATCCCGAGGAGGACACCTAAAGGTGAGCCGTAATAGCCTCATCTTTGGCAAGCTCCTCCGGTTTTTTTTCACAGTTTTTTTTCCAGATTTTTTTTTCGGTTTTTTTTTTTTTTTTTTTTTTTTTTTTTTTTTTACGTTCTGCTGACCCTCGTTCTTTAAATGACGCTCTCCCGAGGAGGACACCTAAAGGTGAGCCTTAATGGCCTCATCTTTGGCAAGCTCCTCCGATTTTTTTCACAGTTTTTTTCCAGATTTTTTTTCCGGTTTTTTTTTTTTACGTTCTGCTGACCCTCGTTCTTTAAATGACGCTATCCCGAGGAGGACACCTAAAGGCGAGCCATAATGGCCTCATCTTTGGCAAGCTCCTCCGGTTTTTTTCACAGTTTTTTTCCAGATTTTTTTTTTTTTTAACGTTCTGCTGACCCTCGTTCTTTAAATGACGTTATCCCGAGGAGGACACCTAAAGGTGAGCTGTAATGGCCTCATCTTTGGCAAGCTCCTCCGGTTTTTTTCCCAGTTTTTTTTTTTCCGGGTTTTTTTTTTTTTTTAATAATGTTCTGCTGACCCTCGTTCTTTAAATGACGCTATCCCGAGGAGGACACCTAAAGGCGAGCCGTAATGGCCTCATATTTGGCAAGCTCCTCCGGTTTTTTTTCACAGTTTTTTTTCCAGATTTTTTTTTCGATTTTTTTTTTTTTAACGTTCTGCTGACCCTCGTTCTTTAAATGACGCTATCCCGAGGAGGACACCGAAAGGCGAGCCGTAATGGTCTCATCTTTGGCAAGCTCCTCCGGTTTTTTTCACAGTTTTTTTCCAGATTTTTTTTCCGGTTTTTTTTCAGATTTTTTTTTCCGGTTTTTTTTTTTTTTTTTTTTTACCTTCCGCTGACCCTCGTTCTTTAAATGACGCTATCCCGAGGAGGACACCTAAAGGTGAGCCTTAATAGCCTCATCTTTGGCAAGCTCCTCCGGTTTTTTTTCACAGTTTTTTTCCAGATTTCTTTTTCCGGTTTTTTTTTTTTTTTTTTTTTTTTTTTTTTTTTTTTTTTTTTTTTTTTTTTTTTTTTTTTTTTTTTTTACGTTCTGCTGACCCTCGTTCTTTAAATGACGCTGTCCCGAGGAGGACACCGAAAGGCGAGCCGTAATGGCCTCATCTTTGGCAAGCTCCTCCGATTTTTTTCACAGTTTTTTTCCAGATTTTTTTTTTTTTTTTTTTTTTTTACCTTCCGCTGACCCTCGTTCTTTAAATGACGCTCTCCCGAGGAGGACACCTAAAGGTGAGCCTTAATGGCCTCATCTTTGGCAAGCTCCTCCGATTTTTTTCACAGTTTTTTTCCAGATTTTTTTTTCCGGTTTTTTTTTTTTTTTTTTTTTTTTTTACGTTCTGCTGACCGTCGTTCTTTAAATGACGCTATCCCGAGGAGGACACCTAAAGGCGAGCCGTAATGGCCTCATCTTTGGCAAGCTCCTCCGGTTTTTTTCACAGTTTTTTTCCAGATTTTTTTTTTTAAACGTTCTGCTGACCCTCGTTCTTTAAATGACGTTATCCCGAGGAGGACACCTAAAGGTGAACCGTAATGGCCTCATCTTTGGCAAGCTCCTCCGGTTTTTTTCCCAGTTTTTTTTTTTTGGGTTTCTTATTTTTTTATTTTTTTTATTTTTTATTTTTTATTTTTTTACGTTCTACTGACCCTCGTTCTTTAAATGACGCTATCCCGAGGAGGACACCTAAAGGCGAGCCGTAATGGCCTCATCTTTGGCAAGCTCCTCCGGTTTTTTTTCACAGTTTTTTTTCCAGATTTTTTTTTGATTTTTTTTTTTTAACGTTCTGCTGACCCTCGTTCTTTAAATGACGCTATCCCGAGGAGGACACCGAAAGGCGAGCCGTAATGGTCTCATCTTTGGCAAGCTCCTCCGGTTTTTTTCACAGTTTTTTTCCAGATTTTTTTTCCGGTTTTTTTTCAGATTTATTTTTCCGGTTTTTTTTTTTTTTTTTTTTTTTACCTTCCGCTGACCCTCGTTCTTTAAATGACGCTATCCCGAGGAGGACACCTAAAGGTGAGCCTTAATAGCCTCATCTTTGGCAAGCTCCTCCGATTTTTTTTCACAGTTTTTTCCAGATTTCTTTTTCCGGTTTTTTTTTTTTTTTTTTTTTTTTTTTTTTTTTTTTTTTTTTTTTTTTTTTTTTTTTTTTTTTAACCTTCCGGTGACCCTCGTTCTTTAAATGACGCTATCCCGAGGAGGACACCTAAAGGCGAGCCGTAATGGCCTCATCTTTGGCAAGCTCCTCCGATTTTTTTCACAGTTTTTTTCCAGATTTTTTTTTTTTTTTTTTTACCTTCCGCTGACCCTCGTTCTTTAAATGACGCTCTCCCGAGGAGGACACCTAAAGGTGAGCCTTAATGGCCTCATCTTTGGCAAGCTCCTCCGATTTTTTTCACAGTTTTTTTCCATATTTTTTTTTCCGGTTTTTTTTTTTTTTTTTTTTTTTTTTTTTTTTTTTTTTTTTTTTTTTTTACGTTCTGCTGACCCTCGTTCTTTAAATGACGCTATCCCGAGGAGGACACCTAAAGGCGAGCCGTAATGGCCTCATCTTTGGCAAGCTCCTCCGGTTTTTTTCACAGTTTTTTTCCAGATTTTTTTTTTTTTTTTTTAACGTTCTGCTGACCCTCGTTCTTTAAATGACGTTATCCCGAGGAGGACACCTAAAGGTGAGCCTTAATGGCCTCATCTTTGGCAAGCTCCTCCGGTTTTTTTCCCAGATTTTTTTCCGGGTTTTTTTTTTTTTTTTTTTTTTTTTAACGTTCTGCTGACCGTCGTTCTTTAAATGACGCTATCCCGAGGAGGACACCTAAAGGCGAGCCGTAATGGCCTCATCTTTGGCAAGCTCCTCCGGGTTTTTTCACAGTTTCATTCCAGATTTTTTTCCTATTTTTTTTTTTTTTTTTTTTTATACGTTCTGCTGACCCTCGTTCTTTAAATGACGCTATCCCGAGGAGGACACCTAAAGGTGAGCCGTAATAGCCTCATCTTTGGCAAGCTCCTCCGGTTTTTTTCACAGTTTTTTTTCCAGATTTTTTTTTTCGTTTTTTTTTTTTTTTTTTTTTTTTTTTTTTTTTTAAACGTTCTGCTGACCCTCGTTCTTTAAATGACGCTATCCCGAGGAGGACACCTAAAGGGGAGCCGTAATGGCCTCATCTTTGGCAAGATCCTCCGGTTTTTTTCACAGTTTTTTTTCCATTTTTTTTTTCGGTTTTTTTTTTTTTTTTTTTTTTTTTTTTTTTTTTTTTAACGTTCTGCTGACCCTCGTTCTTTAAATGACGCTATCCCGAGGAGGACACCTAAAGGCGAGCCGTAATGGCCTCATCTTTGGCAAGCTCCTCCGGTTTTTTTCACTCTTTTTTTCCAGATTTATTTATTTTTTTTTTATTTTTTATTTTTTTTTATTTTTTTTTTTACGTTCTGCTGACCCTCGTTCTTTAAATGACGCTATCCCGAGGAGGACACCTAAAGGTGAGCCGTAATAGCCTCATCTTTGGCAAGCTCCTCCGGTTTTTGTTCACAGTTTTTTTTCCAGATTTTTTTTTCGGTTTTTTTTTTTTTTTTTTTTTATACGTTCTGCTGACCCTCGTTCTTTAAATGACGCTATCCCGAGGAGGACACCGAAAGGAGCCGTAATGGCCTCATCTTTGGCAAGCTCCTCCGGTTTTTACCACAGTTTTTTTCCAGTTTTTTTTTTTTTTTTTTTTTTTTTTTTTTTTTAACGTTCTGCTGACCCTCGTTCTTTAAATGACGCTATCCCGAGGAGGACACCTAAAGGCGAGCCGTAATGGCCTCATCTTTGGCAAGCTCCTCCGGTTTTTTTCACAGTTTTTTTTTTTTTTTTTTTTTTTTTAATTACGTTTTGCTGACCCTCATTCTTTAAATGACGCTATCCCGAGGAGGACACCTAAAGGTGAGCCGTAATGGCCTCATCTTTGGCAAGATCCTCCGGTTTTTTTCACAGTTTTTTTTTCCATTTTTTTTTCCGGTTTTTTTTTTTTTTTTTTTATACGTTCTGCTGACCCTCGTTCTTTAAATGAGGCTATCCCGAGGAGGACACCTAAAGGTGAGCCGTAATAGCCTCATCTTTGGCAAGCTGCTCCGATTTTTTTCACAGTTTTTTTCCAGATTTTTTTTCCGGTTTTTTTGTCAGATTTTCTTTTCCGGTTTTTTTTTTTTTTTTTTTTTTTTTTTTTTTTTTTTTTTTTTTTTTTTTTTTTACCTTCCGCTGACCCTCGTTCTTTAAATGACGCTATCCCGAGGAGGACACCTAAAGGTGAGCCTTAATGGCCTCATCTTTGGCAAGCTCCTCCGGTTTTTTTTCCCAGTTTTTTTCAAGATTTTTTTTTCCGGTTTTTTTTTTTTTATACGTTCTGCTGACCCTCGTTCTTTAAATGACGCTATCCCGAGGAGGACACCTAAAGGTGAGCCGTAATAGCCTCATCTTTGGCAAGCTCCTCCGGTTTTTTTTCACAGTTTTTTTTCCAGATTTTTTTTTCGGTTTTTTTTTTTTTTTTTTTTTTTTTTTTTTTTTTTTTTTTTTTTTTTTTTTACGTTCTGCTGACCCTCGTTCTTTAAATGACGCTATCCCGAGGAGGACACCTAAAGGCGAGCCGTAATGGCCTCATCTTTGGCAAGCTCCTCCGGGTTTTTTCACAATTTTATTCCAGATTTTTTTCCTTTTTTTTTTTTTTTTTTTTTTTAAACGTTCTGCTGACCCTTGTTCTTTAAATGACGCTATCCCGAGGAGGACACCTAAAGGTGAGCCTTAATGGCCTCATCTTTGGCAAGCTCCTCCGGTTTTTTTCCCAGATTTTTTTCCGGGTTTTTTTTTTTTTTTTTTTTTTTTTTTTTTTTTTTTTTTTTTTTTTTTTTACGTTCTGCTGACCGTCGTTCTTTAAATGACGCTATCCCGAGGAGGACACCTAAAGTCGAGCCGTAATGGCCTCATCTTTGGCAAGCTCCTCCGGTTTTTTTCACAGTTTTTTTTCCAGATTTTTTTTTTTTAAACGTTCTGCTGACCCTCGTTCTTTAAATGACGTTATCCCGAGGAGGACACCTAAAGGTGAGCCGTAATGGCCTGATCTTTGGCAAGCTCCTCCGGTTTTTTTCCCAGTTTTTTTTTTCCGGGTTTTTTATTTTTTTATTTTTTTTATTTTTTTTATTTTTTTTTTACGTTCTACTGACCCTCGTTCTTTAAATGACGCTATCCCGAGGAGGACACCTAAAGGCGAGCCGTAATGGCCTCATCTTTGGCAAGCTCCTCCGGTTTTTTTTCACAGTTTTTTTTCCAGATTTTTTTTTTGATTTTTTTTTTTAACGTTCTGCTGACCCTCGTTCTTTAAATGACGCTATCCCGAGGAGGACACCGAAAGGCGAGCCGTAATGGTCTCATCTTTGGCAAGCTCCTCCGGTTTTTTTCACAGTTTTTTTCCAGATTTTTTTTCCGGTTTTTTTTCAGATTTTTTTTTCCGGTTTTTTTTTTTACCTTCCGCTGACCCTCGTTCTTTAAATGACGCTATCCCGAGGAGGACACCTAAAGGTGAGCCTTAATAGCCTCATCTTTGGCAAGCTCCTCCGATTTTTTTTTCACAGTTTTTTCCAGATTTCTTTTTCCGGTTTTTTTTTTTTTTTTTTTTTTTTTTTTTTTTTTTTTTTTTACGTTCTGCTGACCCTCGTTCTTTAAATGACGCTGTCCCGAGGAGGACACCGAAAGGCGAGCCGTAATGGCCTCATCTTTGGCAAGCTCCTCCGATTTTTTTCACAGTTTTTTTCCAGATTTTTTTTTTTTTTACCTTCCGCTGACCCTCGTTCTTTAAATGACGCTCTCTCGAGGAGGACACCTAAAGGTGAGCCTTAATGGCCTCATCTTTGGCAAGCTCCTCCGATTTTTTTCACAGTTTTTTTCCAGATTTTTTTTTCCGGTTTTTTTTTTTTTTTTTACCTTCCGCTGACCCTCGTTCTTTAAATGACGCTATCCCGAGGAGGACACCTAAAGGCGAGCCGTAATGGCCTCATCTTTGGCAAGCTCCTCCGATTTTTTTCACAGTTTTTTTCCAGATTTTTTTTTCCGATTTTTTTTTTTTTTTTTTTTTTTTTTTTTTTTTTTACCTTCCGCTGACCCTCGTTCTTTAAATGACGCTCTCCCGAGGAGGACACCTAAAGGTGAGCCTTAATGGCCTCATTTTTGGCAAGCTCCTCCGATTTTTTTCACAGTTTTTTTCCAGATTTTTTTTTCTGTTTTTTTTTTTTTTTTTTTTTTTTTTTTTTTTTTTTTTTTTTTTTTACGTTCTGCTGACCCTCGTTCTTTAAATCACGCTATCCCGAGGAGGACACCTAAAGGCGAGCCGTAATGGCCTCATCTTTGGCAAGCTCCTCCGGTTTTTTTCACAGTTTTTTTCCAGATTTTTTTTTTTTTTTTTTTAACGTTCTGCTGACCCTCGTTCTTTAAATGACGTTATCCCGAGGAGGACACCTAAAGGTGAGTCGTAATGGCCTCATCTTTGGCAAGCTCCTCCGGTTTTTTTCCCAGTTTTTTTCCAGATTTCTTTTTCCGGTTTTTTTTTTTTTTTTTTTTTTTTTTTTTTTTTTTTTTTTTTTTACGTTCTGCTGACCCTCGTTCTTTAAATGACGCTGTCCCGAGGAGGACACCGAAAGGCGAGCCGTAATGGCCTCATCTTTGGCAAGCTCCTCCGGTTTTTTTCACAGTTTTTTTCCAGATTTTTTTTTTTTTTTAACGTTCTGCTGACCCTCGTTCTTTAAATGACGTTATCCCGAGGAGGACACCTAAAGGTGAGTCGTAATGGCCTCATCTTTGGCAAGCTCCTCCGGTTTTTTTCCCAGTTTTTTTCCAGATTTTTTTTCCGGTTTTTTTCAGATTTTTTTTTTCGGTTTTTTTTTTTTTTTTACCTTCCGCTGACCCTCGTTCTTTAAATGACGCTATCCCGAGGAGGACACCTAAAGGTGAGCCTTAATAGCCTCATCTTTGGCAAGCTCCTCCGGTTTTTTTTCACAGTTTTTTTCCAGATTTCTTTTTACGGTTTTTTTTTTTTTTTTTTTTTTTACGTTCTGCTGACCCTCGTTCTTTAAATGACGCTATCCCGAGGAGGACACCGAAAGGCGAGCCGTAATGGCCTCATCTTTGGCAAGCTCCTCCGGTTTTTTTCACAGTTTTTTTCCAGATTTTTTTTTTTTTTTTTTTAACGTTCTGCTGACCCTCGTTCTTTAAATGACGTTATCCCGAGGAGGACACCTAAAGGTGAGTCGTAATGGCCTCATCTTTGGCAAGCTCCTCCGGTTTTTTTCCCAGTTTTTTTCCAGATTTTTTTTCCGGTTTTTTTCAGATTTTTTTTTCCGGTTTTTTTTTTTTTTTTTTTTTTTTTACCTTCCGCTGACCCTCGTTCTTTAAATGACGCTATCCCGAGGAGGACACCTAAAGGTGAGCCTTAATAGCCTCATCTTTGGCAAGCTCCTCCGACTTTTTTTCACAGTTTTTTTCCAGATTTCTTTTTACGGTTTTTTTTTTTTTTTTTTTTTTTACGTTCTGCTGACCCTCGTTCTTTAAATGACGCTATCCCGAGGAGGACACCGAAAGGCGAGCCGTAATGGCCTCATCTTTGGCAAGCTCCTCCGATTTTTTTCACAGTTTTTTTCCAGATATTTTTTTTTTTTTACCTTCCGCTGACCCTCGTTCTTTAAATGACGCTCTCCCGAGGAGGACACCTAAAGGTGAGCCTTAATGGCCTCATCTTTAGCAAGCTCCACCGATTTTTTTCACAGTTTTTTTCCAGATTTTTTTTCCGGTTTTTTTTTTTTTTTTTTTTTTTTTTTAACCTTCCGCTGACCCTCGTTCTTTAAATGACGCTATCCCGAGGAGGACACCTAAAGGCGAGCCGTAATGTCCTCATCTTTGGCAAGCTCCTCCGGTTTTTTTCACAGTTTTTTTCCAGATTTTTTTTTTTTTTTTTTTTACGTTCTGCTGAACCTCGTTCTTTAAATGACGCTATCCCGAGGAGGACACCTAAAGGTGAGCCGTAATAGCCTCATCTTTGGCAAGCTCCTCCGGTTTTTTTTCACAGTTTTTTTCCAGATTTTTTTTTTTAAACGTTCTGCTGACCCTCGTTCTTTAAATGACGTTATCCCGAGGAGGACACCTAAAGGTGAACCGTAATGGCCTCATCTTTGGCAAGCTCCTCCGGTTTTTTTCCCAGTTTTTTTTTTTTGGGTTTCTTATTTTTTTATTTTTTTTATTTTTTATTTTTTATTTTTTTACGTTCTACTGACCCTCGTTCTTTAAATGACGCTATCCCGAGGAGGACACCTAAAGGCGAGCCGTAATGGCCTCATCTTTGGCAAGCTCCTCCGGTTTTTTTTCACAGTTTTTTTTCCAGATTTTTTTTTGATTTTTTTTTTTTTAACGTTCTGCTGACCCTCGTTCTTTAAATGACGCTATCCCGAGGAGGACACCGAAAGGCGAGCCGTAATGGTCTCATCTTTGGCAAGCTCCTCCGGTTTTTTTCACAGTTTTTTTCCAGATTTTTTTTCCGGTTTTTTTTCAGATTTATTTTTCCGGTTTTTTTTTTTTTTTTTTTTTTTACCTTCCGCTGACCCTCGTTCTTTAAATGACGCTATCCCGAGGAGGACACCTAAAGGTGAGCCTTAATAGCCTCATCTTTGGCAAGCTCCTCCGATTTTTTTTCACAGTTTTTTCCAGATTTCTTTTTCCGGTTTTTTTTTTTTTTTTTTTTTTTTTTTTTTTTTTTTTTTTTTTTTTTTTTTTTTTTTTTTTTTTTAACCTTCCGGTGACCCTTGTTCTTTAAATGACGCTATCCCGAGGAGGACACCTAAAGGCGAGCCGTAATGGCCTCATCTTTGGCAAGCTCCTCCGATTTTTTTCACAGTTTTTTTCCAGATTTTTTTTTTTTTTTTTTACCTTCCGCTGACCCTCGTTCTTTAAATGACGCTCTCCCGAGGAGGACACCTAAAGGTGAGCCTTAATGGCCTCATCTTTGGCAAGCTCCTCCGATTTTTTTCACAGTTTTTTTCCATATTTTTTTTTCCGGTTTTTTTTTTTTTTTTTTTTTTTTTTTTTTTTTTTTTTTTTTTTTTTTTTTTTTTTTTTACGTTCTGCTGACCCTCGTTCTTTAAATGACGCTATCCCGAGGAGGACACCTAAAGGCGAGCCGTAATGGCCTCATCTTTGGCAAGCTCCTCCGGTTTTTTTCACAGTTTTTTTCCAGATTTTTTTTTTTTTTTTAACGTTCTGCTGACCCTCGTTCTTTAAATGACGTTATCCCGAG
>NC_142439.1:62792500-62800000 GCF_059453495.1 Arachis ipaensis | reverse complement strand
CCCTCGTTCTTTAAATGACGCTATCCCGAGGAGGACACCTAAAGGCGAGCCGTAATGGCCTCATCTTTGGCAAGCTCCTCCGGTTTTTTTTCACAGTTTTTTTTCCAGATTTTTTTTTTGATTTTTTTTTTTTAACGTTCTGCTGACCCTCGTTCTTTAAATGACGCTATCCCGAGGAGGACACCGAAAGGCGAGCCGTAATGGTCTCATCTTTGGCAAGCTCCTCCGGTTTTTTTCACAGTTTTTTTCCAGATTTTTTTTCCGGTTTTTTTTCAGATTTTTTTTTCCGGTTTTTTTTTTTACCTTCCGCTGACCCTCGTTCTTTAAATGACGCTATCCCGAGGAGGACACCTAAAGGTGAGCCTTAATAGCCTCATCTTTGGCAAGCTCCTCCGATTTTTTTTTCACAGTTTTTTCCAGATTTCTTTTTCCGGTTTTTTTTTTTTTTTTTTTTTTTTTTTTTTTTTTTTTTTTTTACGTTCTGCTGACCCTCGTTCTTTAAATGACGCTGTCCCGAGGAGGACACCGAAAGGCGAGCCGTAATGGCCTCATCTTTGGCAAGCTCCTCCGATTTTTTTCACAGTTTTTTTCCAGATTTTTTTTTTTTTTACCTTCCGCTGACCCTCGTTCTTTAAATGACGCTCTCTCGAGGAGGACACCTAAAGGTGAGCCTTAATGGCCTCATCTTTGGCAAGCTCCTCCGATTTTTTTCACAGTTTTTTTCCAGATTTTTTTTCCGGTTTTTTTTTTTTTTTTACCTTCCGCTGACCCTCGTTCTTTAAATGACGCTATCCCGAGGAGGACACCTAAAGGCGAGCCGTAATGGCCTCATCTTTGGCAAGCTCCTCCGATTTTTTTCACAGTTTTTTTCCAGATTTTTTTTTCCGATTTTTTTTTTTTTTTTTTTTTTTTTTTTTTTTTACCTTCCGCTGACCCTCGTTCTTTAAATGACGCTCTCCCGAGGAGGACACCTAAAGGTGAGCCTTAATGGCCTCATTTTTGGCAAGCTCCTCCGATTTTTTTCACAGTTTTTTTCCAGATTTTTTTTTCTGTTTTTTTTTTTTTTTTTTTTTTTTTTTTTTTTTTTTTTTTTTTTTTTTTTTTTTTTTTTTTTTTTTTTTTTTTACGTTCTGCTGACCCTCGTTCTTTAAATCACGCTATCCCGAGGAGGACACCTAAAGGCGAGCCGTAATGGCCTCATCTTTGGCAAGCTCCTCCGGTTTTTTTCACAGTTTTTTTCCAGATTTTTTTTTTTTTTTTTTTTAACGTTCTGCTGACCCTCGTTCTTTAAATGACGTTATCCCGAGGAGGACACCTAAAGGTGAGTCGTAATGGCCTCATCTTTGGCAAGCTCCTCCGGTTTTTTTCCCAGTTTTTTTCCAGATTTCTTTTTCCGGTTTTTTTTTTTTTTTTTTTTTTTTTTTTTTTTTACGTTCTGCTGACCCTCGTTCTTTAAATGACGCTGTCCCGAGGAGGACACCGAAAGGCGAGCCGTAATGGCCTCATCTTTGGCAAGCTCCTCCGGTTTTTTTCACAGTTTTTTTCCAGATTTTTTTTTTTTTTTTTTAACGTTCTGCTGACCCTCGTTCTTTAAATGACGTTATCCCGAGGAGGACACCTAAAGGTGAGTCGTAATGGCCTCATCTTTGGCAAGCTCCTCCGGTTTTTTTCCCAGTTTTTTTCCAGATTTTTTTTCCGGTTTTTTTCAGATTTTTTTTTCCGGTTTTTTTTTTTTTTTTTACCTTCCGCTGACCCTCGTTCTTTAAATGACGCTATCCCGAGGAGGACACCTAAAGGTGAGCCTTAATAGCCTCATCTTTGGCAAGCTCCTCCGGTTTTTTTTCACAGTTTTTTTCCAGATTTCTTTTTACGGTTTTTTTTTTTTTTTTTTTTTTTTTTACGTTCTGCTGACCCTCGTTCTTTAAATGACGCTATCCCGAGGAGGACACCGAAAGGCGAGCCGTAATGGCCTCATCTTTGGCAAGCTCCTCCGGTTTTTTTCACAGTTTTTTTCCAGATTTTTTTTTTTTTTTTTTTAACGTTCTGCTGACCCTCGTTCTTTAAATGACGTTATCCCGAGGAGGACACCTAAAGGTGAGTCGTAATGGCCTCATCTTTGGCAAGCTCCTCCGGTTTTTTTCCCAGTTTTTTTCCAGATTTTTTTTCCGGTTTTTTTCAGATTTTTTTTTTCGGTTTTTTTTTTTTTTTTTTTTTTTTTTACCTTCCGCTGACCCTCGTTCTTTAAATGACGCTATCCCGAGGAGGACACCTAAAGGTGAGCCTTAATAGCCTCATCTTTGGCAAGCTCCTCCGACTTTTTTTCACAGTTTTTTTCCAGATTTCTTTTTACGGTTTTTTTTTTTTTTTTTTTTTTTTTACGTTCTGCTGACCCTCGTTCTTTAAATGACGCTATCCCGAGGAGGACACCGAAAGGCGAGCCGTAATGGCCTCATCTTTGGCAAGCTCCTCCGATTTTTTTCACAGTTTTTTTCCAGATTTTTTTTTTTTTTTTTTACCTTCCGCTGACCCTCGTTCTTTAAATGACGCTCTCCCGAGGAGGACACCTAAAGGTGAGCCTTAATGGCCTCATCTTTAGCAAGCTCCACCGATTTTTTTCACAGTTTTTTTCCAGATTTTTTTTCCGGTTTTTTTTTTTTTTTTTTTTTTTTTAACCTTCCGCTGACCCTCGTTCTTTAAATGACGCTATCCCGAGGAGGACACCTAAAGGCGAGCCGTAATGTCCTCATCTTTGGCAAGCTCCTCCGGTTTTTTTCACAGTTTTTTTCCAGATTTTTTTTTTTTTTTTTTTTTTACGTTCTGCTGAACCTCGTTCTTTAAATGACGCTATCCCGAGGAGGACACCTAAAGGTGAGCCGTAATAGCCTCATCTTTGGCAAGCTCCTCCGGTTTTTTTTCACAGTTTTTTTTCCAGATTTTTTTTTCGGTTTTTTTTTTTTTTTTTTTTTTTTTTTTTTTTTTTTTTTTTTTTTTTTTTTTTTACGTTCTGCTGACCCTCGTTCTTTAAATGACGCTATCCCGAGGAGGACACCGAAAGGCGAGCCGTAATGGTCTCATCTTTGGCAAGCTCCTCCGGTTTTTTTTACAGTTTTTTTCCAGATTTTTTTTCCGGTTTTTTTTCAGATTTTTTTTTCCGGTTTTTTTTTTTTTTTTTTTTTTTTTACCTTCCGCTGACCCTCGTTCTTTAAATGACGCTCTCCCGAGGAGGACACCTAAAGGTGAGCCTTAATGGCCTCATCTTTGGCAAGCTCCTCCGATTTTTTTCACAGTTTTTTTCCAGATTTTTTTTCCGGTTTTTTTTTTTTACGTTCTGCTGACCCTCGTTCTTTAAATGACGCTATCCCGAGGAGGACACCTAAAGCCAAGCAAAAATGGCCTCATCTTTGGCAAGCTCCTCCGGTTTTTTTCACAGTTTTTTTCCAGATTTTTTTTTTTTTTTAACGTTCTGCTGACCCTCGTTCTTTAAATGACGTTATCCCGAGGAGGACACCTAAAGGTGAGCCGTAATGGCCTCATCTTTGGCAAGCTCCTCCGGTTTTTTTCCCAGTATTTTTTTTTCCGGGTTTTTTTTTTTTTTTTTTTTTTTTTTTTTTTTTTAATAATGTTCTGCTGACCCTCGTTCTTTAAATGACGCTATCCCGAGGAGGACACCTAAAGGCGAGCCGTAATGGCCTCATCTTTGGCAAGCTCCTCCGGTTTTTTTTCACAGTTTTTTTTCCAGATTTTTTTTTCGATTTTTTTTTTTAACGTTCTGCTGACCCTCGTTCTTTAAATGACGCTATCCCGAGGAGGACACCGAAAGGCGAGCCGTAATGGTCTCATCTTTGGCAAGCTCCTCCGGTTTTTTTCACAGTTTTTTTCCAGATTTTTTTTCCGGTTTTTTTTCAGATTTTTTTTTCCGGTTTTTTTTTTTTTTTTTTTTACCTTCCGCTGACCCTCGTTCTTTAAATGACGCTATCCCGAGGAGGACACCTAAAGGTGAGCCTTAATAGCCTCATCTTTGGCAAGCTCCTCCGGTTTTTTTTCACAGTTTTTTTCCAGATTTCTTTTTCCGGTTTTTTTTTTTTTTTTTTTTTTTTTTTTTTTTTTTTTTTACGTTCTGCTGACCCTCGTTCTTTAAATGACGCTGTCCCGAGGAGGACACCGAAAGGCGAGCCGTAATGGCCTCATCTTTGGCAAGCTCCTCCGATTTTTTTCACAGTTTTTTTCCAGATTTTTTTTTTTTTTTTTTTTTTACCTTCCGCTGACCCTCGTTCTTTAAATGACGCTCTCCCGAGGAGGACACCTAAAGGTGAGCCTTAATGGCCTCATCTTTGGCAAGCTCCTCCGATTTTTTTCACAGTTTTTTTCCAGATTTTTTTTCCGGTTTTTTTTTTTTTTTTTTTTTTTTTTTTACGTTCTGCTGACCGTCGTTCTTTAAATGACGCTATCCCCAGGAGGACACCTAAAGGCGAGCCGTAATGGCCTCATCTTTGGCAAGCTCCTCCGGTTTTTTTCACAGTTTTTTTCCAGATTTTTTTTTTTAAACGTTCTGCTGACCCTCGTTCTTTAAATGACGTTATCCCGAGGAGGACACCTAAAGGTGAACCGTAATGGCCTCATCTTTGGCAAGCTCCTCCGGTTTTTTTCCCAGTTTTTTTTTTCTGGGTTTCTTATTTTTTTATTTTTTTTATTTTTTATTTTTTATTTTTTTACGTTCTACTGACCCTCGTTCTTTAAATGACGCTATCCCGAGGAGGACACCTAAAGGCGAGCCGTAATGGCCTCATCTTTGGCAAGCTCCTCCGGTTTTTTTTCACAGTTTTTTTTCCAGATTTTTTTTTGATTTTTTTTTTTTTTAACGTTCTGCTGACCCTCGTTCTTTAAATGACGCTATCCCGAGGAGGACACCGAAAGGCGAGCCGTAATGGTCTCATCTTTGGCAAGCTCCTCCGGTTTTTTTCACAGTTTTTTTCCAGATTTTTTTTCCGGTTTTTTTTCAGATTTATTTTTCCGGTTTTTTTTTTTTTTTACCTTCCGCTGACCCTCGTTCTTTAAATGACGCTATCCCGAGGAGGACACCTAAAGGTGAGCCTTAATAGCCTCATCTTTGGCAAGCTCCTCCGATTTTTTTTTCACAGTTTTTTCCAGATTTCTTTTTCCGGTTTTTTTTTTTTTTTTTTTTTTTTTTTTTTTTTTTACGTTCTGCTGACCCTCGTTCTTTAAATGACGATGTCCCGAGGAGGACACCGAAAGGCGAGCCGTAATGGCCTCATCTTTGGCAAGCTCCTCCGATTTTTTTCACAGTTTTTTTCCAGATTTTTTTTTTTTTTTTTTTAACGTTCTGCTGACCCTCGTTCTTTAAATGACGCTATCCCGAGGAGGACACCGAAAGGCGAGCCGTAATGGTCTCATCTTTGGCAAGCTCCTCCGGTTTTTTTCACAGTTTTTTTCCAGATTTTTTTTTCCGGTTTTTTTTCAGATTTTTTTTTCCGGTTTTTTTTTTTTTTTTTTTTTTTTTACCTTCCGCTGACCCTCGTTCTTTAAATGACGCTATCCCGAGGAGGACACCTAAAGGTGAGCCTTAATAGCCTCATCTTTGGCAAGCTCCTCCGATTTTTTTTTCACAGTTTTTTCCAGATTTCTTTTTCCGGTTTTTTTTTTTTTTTTTTTTTTTTTTTTTTTTTTTTACGTTCTGCTGACCCTCGTTCTTTAAATGACGATGTCCCGAGGAGGACACCGAAAGGCGAGCCGTAATGGCCTCATCTTTGGCAAGCTCCTCCGATTTTTTTCACAGTTTTTTTCCAGATTTTTTTTTTTTTTTTTTTAACGTTCTGCTGACCCTCGTTCTTTAAATGACGCTATCCCGAGGAGGACACCGAAAGGCGAGCCGTAATGGTCTCATCTTTGGCAAGCTCCTCCGGTTTTTTTCACAGTTTTTTTCCAGATTTTTTTTTCCGGTTTTTTTTCAGATTTTTTTTTCCGGTTTTTTTTTTTTTTTTTTTTTTTTTACCTTCCGCTGACCCTCGTTCTTTAAATGACGCTATCCCGAGGAGGACACCTAAAGGTGAGCCTTAATAGCCTCATCTTTGGCAAGCTCCTCCGGTTTTTTTTCACAGTTTTTTTCCAGATTTCTTTTTCCGGTTTTTTTTTTTTTTTTTTTTTTTTTTTTTTTTTTTTTTTTTTTTTTTTTTTTTTTTACGTTCTGCTGACCCTCGTTCTTTAAATGACGCTATCCCGAGGAGGACACCTAAAGGTGAGCCGTAATGGCCTCATCTTTGGCAAGCTCCTCCGGTTTTTTTCCCAGTTTTTTTTTTTCCGGGTTTTTTTTTTTTTTTTTTTTTTTTTAATGTTCTGCTGACCCTCGTTCTTTAAATGACGCTATCCCGAGGAGGACACCTAAAGGCGAGCCGTAATGGCCTCATCTTTGGCAAGCTCCTCCGGTTTTTTTCACAGTTTTTTTCCAGATTTTTTTTAAACGTTCTGCTGACCCTCGTTCTTTAAATGACGTTATCCCGAGGAGGACACCTAAAGGTGAGCCGTAATGGCCTCATCTTTGGCAAGCTCCTCCGGTTTTTTTCACAGTTTATTTTCCAGATTTTTTTTCCGGTTTTTTTGTTTTTTTTTATTTTACGTTCTGCTGACCCTCGTTCTTTAAATTACGCTATCCCGAGGAGGACACCTAAAGGCGAGCCGTAATGGCCTCATCTTTGGCAAGCTCCTCCGATTTTTTTCACAGTTTTTTTCCAGATTTTTTTTTCCGGTTTTTTTTTTTTTTTTTTTTTTTTTTTTTTTTTTTTTTTTTTTTTTTTTTTTTTTACGTTCTGCTGACCGTCGTTCTTTAAATGACGCTATCCCGAGGAGGACACCTAAAGGCGAGCCGTAATGGCCTCATCTTTGGCAAGCTCCTCCGGTTTTTTTCACAGTTTTTTTCCAGATTTTTTTTTTTTTAAACGTTCTGCTGACCCTCGTTCTTTAAATGACGTTATCCCGAGGAGGACACCTAAAGGTGAGCCGTAATGGCCTCATCTTTGGCAAGCTCCTCCGGTTTTTTTCCCAGTTTTTTTTTTCTGGGTTTCTTATTTTTTTATTTTTTTTATTTTTTATTTTTTATTTTTTTACGTTCTACTGACCCTCGTTCTTTAAATGACGCTATCCCGAGGAGGACACCTAAAGGCGAGCCGTAATGGCCTCATCTTTGGCAAGCTCCTCCGGTTTTTTTTCACAGTTTTTTTTCCAGATTTTTTTTTGATTTTTTTTTTTTTAACGTTCTGCTGACCCTCGTTCTTTAAATGACGCTATCCCGAGGAGGACACCGAAAGGCGAGCCGTAATGGTCTCATCTTTGGCAAGCTCCTCCGGTTTTTTTCACAGTTTTTTTCCAGATTTTTTTTCCGGTTTTTTTTCAGATTTATTTTTCCGGTTTTTTTTTTTTTTTTACCTTCCGCTGACCCTCGTTCTTTAAATGACGCTATCCCGAGGAGGACACCTAAAGGTGAGCCTT